>NC_046164.1:19412964-19647046 GCF_011064425.1 Rattus rattus
GCAATACTGAGTTACCCACATAACATTTAAAAAGTTTAAAAATAGAAACAAAAAGCAAATCAAGCTGAATGGTACAACACATCACCACAAAACAAAACAGTATTTTAAAACTGTAATTTCACCCTGTACAAAGGTGACACACTCAAACTAATAGAAGAAAAACTAGGGAAGCATCTGGAACACATGGGCACTGGAAAAAATTTCCTAAACAAAACACCAATGGCTTATGCTCTAAGATCAAGAATCGACAAATGGCATCTCATAAAACTGCAAAGCTTCTGTAAGGCAAAGGACACTGTGGTTAGGACAAAACGGCAACCAACAGATTGGGAAAAGATCTTTACCAATCCTACAACAGATAGAGGCCTTATATCCAAAATATACAAAGAACTCAAGAAGTTAGACCACAGGGAAACAAATAACCCTATTAAATAATGGGGTTCAGAGCTAAACAAAGAATTCACAGCTGAGGAATGCCGAATGGCTGAGAAACACCTAAAGAAATGTTCAACATCTTTAGTCATAAGGGAAATGCAAATCAAAACAACCCTGAGATATCACCTCACACTAGTGAGAATGGCTAAGATCAAAAACTCAGGTGACAGCAGATGCTGGCGAGGATGTGGAGAAAGAGGAACACTCCTCCATTGTTGGTGGGATTGCAGACTGGTACAACCACTCTGGAAATCAGTCTGGAGGATCCTCAGAAAATTGGACATTGAACTGCCTGAGGATCCAGCTATACTTCTCTTGGGCATATACCCAAAAGATGCCCCAACATATAAAAAAGACACGTGCTCCACTATGTTCATCAAAGCCTTATTTATAATAGCCAGAAGCTGGAAAGAACCCAGATGCCCTTCAACAGAGGAATGGATACAGAAAATGTGGTACATCTACACAATGGAATATTACTCAGCTATCAAAAACAACGACTTTATGAAATTCGTAGGCAAATGGTTGGAACTGGAAAATATCATCCTGAGTGAGCTAACCCAATCACAGAAAGACATCTCTTCTGCTCTGCAGCCTCAGGAGTGCCCACCTGACCAGGCGGTAAGGTATCTCTCCCACGGGTTCTGGGAGCAGAGAGCTGCTGCGGGCCGGGATCCGCGGGTGTGGGACTTCCGGTAGACACAGGACGTGCCTGGTCCTAGAGGGATTCTGCCTCTGTTGTCCCGATTCCACCCGGCAAGTCACTTGCAGCAGATATGTTAGTCTTACCTGTGGTCCCGAGGCTCAAGTTCGCTCGCGGGTTCTGCTCGAAGGGTTCTGCCCACCGGGCTCTCCGAGGTGGCAGCAACCAGGAAGATCTGCGCCGCCTCTTCCGGGAGCCTCCGTGCACACCAGGGGTTCAAGATGGCCCGCAGTGTTTTCCTCTGGTCCCGAGGCTCAGAAGTTCGGCTTTCATGGGGTTCTGCTCGCGGGTTCTGCCCACGGGCTCAGGTGGCAGTGACCAGGAGATCTGCGCTGCCTCTTCCGGGAGCCTCCGTGCACCAGGGTTCCAGATGGCCTCCGGTGTTTTCCTCTGGAATCAGCAAAGTGTGTAGAGAGCAGTCCTCATTCCTTTTTTTAATAACTTAAGATTAGTTGTAGGTCTGAAGTGAAAGTCTAGGAGACCTGTGCTATTAATGTGTATGGGCCTGTTCTGTTTTCTGTCAGAAGACTTTTTTCACTTAAAACTAATTTAACAATTAAATATTGCTTTCATACTTACCAAAGTTCAATACCATTTAATTATCAAGAGGTGGCACTTGAGGTCCCTGGTGTTAGAGACTATCTAGCTCTCTTTGCTGTTGACAAGAATCATAATTCAATTAGGAATACAAAACATAATACATGGAGGATGTTAGCAACATGAATAATTCTAATTTAGAAGATGCGATGGCTGAGCAATTTTTTTAAGTTTTATAAAACACAGACTATATAATACGTATCACAGAAGAGCCAGAAATAGTTAACCTCAGTACATAGATGAATCACACAAATTTGCATGTGCTTAAACAGTTTCAGTTATTGAAAAATTAGAATCTTTCTTTTTAAGATTTTAAAATATTTCAAAAATTTTTAAAGTTGTTGGGGAACATCATATATGAATACTACAGTTATATCACTTTTACTTTCTACTCTTTCCTTCTATCCCCTTGTCCAGACCTGTGTGTGCTCCCTCACAAACGCATGACATGTGTGTGTGTGTGTGTGTGTGTGTGTGTGTGTGTGTGTGACTGTCCATAAATAAAATCTACTTAGCCAGTTTCTTATTATTTGCACATTAATGCTTTTAGTGCTGGCCACTGGTATTGCATAACCAATTAGAGGTTCCATCCCTGGGGTAGACTAATTATCTGTTGAAAGAATTTTTAACAGGACTATAGCATTTGCAAAACTCAAAAGTTTTAGCATCTCTCAGATTGATGCAAAATTGTTTCATATCATAAACAAGTTATTTGCAAGTCTGGCTCATATAGATAACACAAAGATACATTTTAGCAGACCAAGCAGAGAGAGAGAGAGAGAGAGAGAGAGAGAGAGAGAGAGAGAGAGAGAGAGAGAGATACATCATATTGAGTAGAAAATTTGTCTAAATGTCAGATTCTTTTCTCAGGTACTTTATGTCTGGAAGATACTAAGAGGTCAGTACTTTATCACGCATGCAATAAAACCTCCCTAAATAGGATTGGTAGTATCTCGAAAGGCCCATGATTTCAGGAGTCAATGGCTAAGGAAACTACAGAATAATGTTAGCAAGGTCTAATACGACATAAAAAGATTTCACCACTAGTCTCAACTGTACCTTTAAAAACAAAATTGGGCCTAGTTCTCTAGACACAATTCTGTGAGTGAGTTGTGTCCCCTGTTCGTCCCTAATAACTTCCCAAGTGTCCTATCTCCTTATCAATGGTGTTGGCATTTGGATGCTTTACTTCTGTCTTCTCTTAGCAGGGGTTAGTTCAAGATATCCATTGAAGCCCAGGGCTAAGGGGAATCAGGACTGCTCTGTGGTCTGATGTGCCAATTGATCAGACTCTGGTGGTAGCCACCATTATTGATGATTCCTTAGTCAGATTTGGCTGTTTAGAAGAACTTGTGATACACAGCAGCAGCTACCTGGTATTTTGCAGGTATTAATCTTATACACCTCTAAATTTATTAATATTTTCATGATATGTAAAATGTAGATACTGAGACCTATTCATGGATATTTATGTATGATATTAAAACTTTCTTAGATGTATTTTAAATATACTTAAAAGATATTAACACAAATAGATACATAAATAAGCATTGACTGTTAAGGTAATTTTTCCAAGCCCAATTCTGAATGTAAACAGCAAAAGGTATCAGATGTTTTCTCATAACAAAACATAAAATCTTGTCTTTTAGTTATAAAACATTATGAGATGACTATACAGTGCCCTTACTCAAGTTTAAAATGTCAAAAGATGGGCCACAGTTATTTATGAATACAGTCTTACATCTTTTCCTAGTTGCCAACAGGCAAATACTACAGAAAGCATAAAAATTATTCTGTAGACAAGCATCCATTCTACCCACTTTATGGTTCAAGAGTCAAGAAATGAATAACCAAATCTCAGCATCATTTTGTTTCTGAACTTCTGATGTCATAATTAACAGATGACCAGGGAGAGACTGTCTCAAGAGTGAAAAATGAAAACTCAATGTTCACTTTTCTGCTAAATGGAGATAACAGGTAATTGATTCCAGAGGAAGTCAGAAGATAAGAAAATGCACATGGACTGAAATGACCCCGGAAGCTTATGAGACCTTCCAGACTTTCTTCTGTTACTGACGTCACATTCCTGCAGCTGGCACATGCCACAAAATGTGATTTTTAGTCCTGTTCTGATCAACATCATTATTTCAGGACTAGAATGATAGCCTGCATCTCTATAAGCCAGGTTCAACCATGTCCCATCTATAAGACAATTAAAACAAGTAAGTTAGTAGAGAAAGCAGAAAGGAGAGATTTACTCATTATAGGGACATTGGGAAGAGAAACATGACACCCTAAACCCAATCTCCTCTGTAATACTTTTCCATAAAGACTTCTCTCACTTTATATATTCCTAACAGAATCCTAACATTAATTTTTATTTGCATAGGATAATGAACTTAAAAACATGGTTCCAAGTTGAGTGTAATTATCAGGCATCTTACACATTTCTGTGCTATAAATGGATCTATGTACCATACATTTCAAAGAATTGGTTTACATCACCATCAGGGTCAAATAAGAAAGATCAAATTTTGCTGGCCAGGTTACCAGAAGTGTCGGGCTTCATGCCTAAATTGCTGTCTCCTGGAACATCTTCTTTATCATGTTTTCTAATGCCTCTCAGCAGATGGTATTGGGCCCAGTCATGTCATCTAAATTACCTAGATTACTTGAATTCAACTAATTATGACAGCAATGGGAACTTTAAAGAAGTCTTAAACCTAAGGTAGGGGGCACTGGAGCTGCAGGTCCCCCGCGCTGTAGACACTGACTGGACACGAAGGGACTGGATCAACAGTTCTCTGTACCCAAATCCCGTGGGAGGGAGAGCTAAACCTTCAGAGGGGCAGACATGCCTGGGAAGCCAGAAGAGACTCTGCCCACGTTTCTGAGCCCAGAGGAAAACACCTAATGCCATCTGGGACCCCGGTGCCTGGGGGTTCCCAGAAAAGGTGACACAGGCCCTCCTGGTTGCTGCCCTCACAGAGAGCTCAAAAGCAACCACCCACGAGCAACTTGAGCCATGGGACCACAGGTAAGACCAACTTTTCTGTTTCAAGCGACCTGCCTGGTGGTCTCAGGACACACAGAGGCAAAATTCCTCTGGGACCAGACACTTACAGTTATTAGCTAGAGCCCCAACATCGCTGATCCCCGCCTGCAGCTCAATGCTCCCAAACCCCTTGGGAGAGAGAGCTCACCACCCAAAAAGGTGGGCACTCCTGAGACTGCAGAGCTCGAGAGACCACCAATACTGCCCACCATGCCAACATCCCTGGCCCAAGAAGAAACTGTATATGGTCTCTGAGAACCAGCAGATAAGGGCACTGGAGCTGCAGGTCCCTTGTGCTCCACACACTGACTGGACCTGAAGGGACCTGACCAAGAGATCTCTGCACCCAAATCCCGTGGGAATGAGAACTAAACCGTCAGAAGGGCAGACACGCCTGGGAAGCCAGAAGAGACTACATTCTGACCAGATTTCTAACTCCAGAGAAACCTAACGTCCAGAAAACACCTAACGTCATCTGGGATCCCGGTGCACCGGGGCTCCTGGGAAAAGACAGCCCAGGCTCTCCTGGTTGCTGCCCTCACAGAAAGCTCAAAAGCAACCCCCCACAAGCAACTTGAGCCATGGGACCACAGGTAAGACCAACTTTTCTGCTCCAAGCGACTTGCCTGGTGGAATCAGAACACAGGCCGGCAGGAACACCTGAAGACCAGTAGACAGGAAAGACTACATGCCCAAAAGCAGAACACTCTGTTCCCATAACTTACTGAAAGAAAACAGGAAAACAGGTCCTCAGCACTCCTGAGACGCAGACCTATAAGACAGACTACCCAATGCCAGAAATAGCAGAACAAAGTAACACCAGAGACAATCTGATGGCAAGAGGCAAGCAGTGGAACCCAAGCAACAGAAACCAAGACTACATGACATCATCGGAGCCCAATTCTCCTACCAAATCAAACACTGAATATCCAAACACACCAGAAAAGCAAGATCTAGATTTAAAATCATATTTGATCATGATGCTGGAGGACTTTAAGAAAGACGTAAAGAACTCCCTTAGAGAAACGCGGGAAAACATAAATAAACAAGTAGAAGCCTATAGAGAGGAAGCACAAAAATCCCCGAAAGAATTCCAGGAAAACACAATCAAACAGTTGAAGGAATTAAAAATGGAAATAAAAGCAATAAAGAAAAAACACAGGGAAACAACCCTGGATATAGTAAACCAAAGGAAGAGACAAGGAGCCACAGACACAAGCATCACCAACAGAAGACAAGAGATAGAAGAGAGAATCTCAGGAGCAGAAGATTCCATAGAAATCATTGACTCAACTGTCAAAGATACTGTAAAACGGAAAAAGATACTGGTCCAAAACATACAGGAAATCCAGGGATCAATGAGAAGATCAAACGTAAGGATAATAGGTATAGAAGAGAGTGAAGACTCCCAGCTCAAAGGACCAATAAATATCTTCAACAAAATCATAGAAGAAAACTTCCCTAACCTAAAGAAAGAGATCTCCATAAACATACAAGAAGCCTACAGAGTTCCAAATAGA
The DNA here is from genome assembly GCF_011064425.1 of Rattus rattus. Classification (NCBI taxonomy): domain Eukaryota; kingdom Metazoa; phylum Chordata; class Mammalia; order Rodentia; family Muridae; genus Rattus; species Rattus rattus. The sequence continues at coordinate 19,419,275 of NC_046164.1, forward strand.
TTGGACCAGAAAAGAAACTCCTCCTGTCACATAACAGTCAAATCACAAACAGCACAAAATAAAGAAAGATTATTAAAAGCAGTAAGGGAAAAAGGCCAAGTAACATATAAAGGCAGACCTATCAGAATAACACCAGATTTCTCTCCAGAGACTATGAAAGGCAGAAGATCCTGGACAGATGTCATACAGACCCTAAGAGAACACAAATGCCAGCCCAGGTTACTGTATCCTGCAAAACTCTCAATTAACGTATATGGAGAAACCAAGATATTCCATGACAAAACCAAATTTACACAATATCTTTCTACAAATCCAGCACTACAAAGGATATTAAATGGCAAAGCCCAACATAAAGAGGCAAGCTACACCCTTGAAAAAGCAAGAAACTAATCATCTTGGCAACAAAACAAAGAGAAGAAAAGCACACAAACAACTCACATCCAAATATGAATATAACAGGAAGCAATAATCACTATTCCTTAATATTTTTCAACATCAATGGTCTCAACTACCCAATAAAAAGATATAGATTAACTAAGTGGATACGCAATGAAGACCCTGCATTCTGCTTCATACAGGAAACACACCTCAGAGACAAAGACAGACACTACCTCAGAGTGAAAGACTGGAAAAAAACTTTCCAAGCAAATGATCAGAAGAAGCAAGCTGGAGTAGCCATTCTAATATTGAATAAAATCGATTTTAAACTAAAAGTCATCAAAAACGATAAGGAAGGACACTTCATATTTATCAAAGGAAAAATCCACCAAGATGAACTCTCAATCCTAAATAACTATGCTCCAAATACAAGGGCACCTACATACATAAAAGAAACCTTACTAAAGAACAAAACACACATTGCACCTCACACAATAATAGTAGGAGATTTCAACATCCCACTCTCATCAATGGACAGATCATGGAAACAGAAATAAAACAGAGACATAGACAGACTAAGAGAAGTCATGAACCAAATGGACTTAACAGATATTTATAGAAAATTCTATCCTAAAGCAAAAGGATATACCTTCTTCTCACCACCTCAAGGTACTTTCTTCAAAATTGACCATATAATTGGTCATAAAACAGGCCTCAACAGATACAATAAGATAGAAATAATCACATGCGTCCTATCAGACCACCACGGGCTAAAGTTGTTCATCAATAACAATAAGGGAAGAATACCCACTGATACATGGAAGTTGAAAAATGCTCTACTCAATGATTACCTGGTCAAGGAATAAAGAAAGAAATTAAAGATTTCTTAGAATTTAATGAAAATGAAGGTACAACATAACCAAACTTATGGGATGCAATGAAAGCTGTGCTAAGAGGAAAACTCATAGCTATGAGTGACTGAAGAAAGAAACCGGAAAAAGCATATGTCAGCAGCTTGACAGCACACCTAAAAGCTCTAGGGCAAAAAGAAGCAAATACACCCAGGCTGAGCAAAAGGCAGGAAATAAACAAACTCAGAGCTGAAATCAACCAAGTAGAAACAAAAAGGACCATAGAAAGAATCAACAGAACCAAAAGTTGGTTCTTTGAGAAAATCAACAAGATAGACAAACCCTTAGCCAGACTAACGAGAGGACACAGAGAGTGTTTCCAAATTAACAAAATCAGGAATGAAAAGGGAGACATAATTACAGAATCAGAGGAAATTCAAAAAATCATCAAATCCTACTACAAAAGCCTATGTTCAACAAAACTTGAAAATTTGCAGGAAATGGACAATTTCCTAGACAGATACCAGGTACTGAAGTTAAATCAGGAACAGATATACCATTTAAACAGCCCCATAATTCCTAACAAAATAGAAGCAGTCATTAAAGGTCTCCCAAGGAAAAAGAGCTCAGGTCCAGACGGGGTTAGTGCAGAAATCTATCAGACCTTCTTAGAGGACCTCATACCAATACTATCCAAACTATTCCACAAAATTGAAACAGATGAAGTACTACCGAATTCCTTCTATGAAGGAATAAACCATACATAAACCACACAAAGACCCAACAAAGAAAGAGAACTTCAGACCAATTTCCCTTATGAATATCGACGCAAAAAACCTCAACAAAATTCTGGCAAACCGAATCCAAGAGCACAGTAGAAGAATCATCCAGCATGATCAAGTAGGCTTCATCCCAGGCATGCAGGGATGGTTTAATATATGAAAAAACATCAACGTGATCCATTATATAAACAAACTGAAAGAACAAAACCACATGATCATTTCATTAGATGCTGAGAAAGCATTTGACAAAATTCAACACCCCTTCATGATAAAAGTCCTGGAAAGAATAGGAATTCATGGCCCATACCTAAACATAGTAAAAGTCATATACAGCAAATCAGTGGCTAACATTAAACTAAATGGAGAGAAACTTGAAGCAATCCCAGTAAAATCAGGGACTAGACAAGGCTGTCCACTCTCTCCCTACTTATTCAATATAGTTCTTGAAGTTCTAGACAGAGCAATCAGACAACAAAAGGAGATCAAAGGGATACAGATTGGAAAAGAAGAAGTCAAAATATCTCTATTTGCAGATGATATGATAGTATATTTAAATGATCCCAAACGTTCCACCAGAGAACTACTAAAGCTGATAAACAACTTCAGCAAAGTGGCTGGGTATAAAATTAAGTCAAAGTAATCAGTAGCCGGCCTCTACACAAAAGAGAAACAAGCCAAGGAAGAAATTAGGGAAATGACAGCCTTCATAATAGTCCCAAATAATATAAAATACCTCGGTGTGACTTTAACCAAGCAAGTAAAAGATCTGTACAATAAGAACTTCAAGCCTCTCAACAAAGAAATTGAAGAAGACCTCAGAAGATGGAAAGATCTCCCATGCTCATGTAGTGGCAGGAATAATATAGTAAAAATGGCTATTTTACCAAAAGTGATCTACAGATTCAATGCAATCCCCATCAAAATACCAATCCAATTCTTCAAAGAGTTAGACAGAACAATTTGCAAATTCATCTGGAATAACAAAAAAAAATCCAGGATAGCTAAAAAATATCCTCAACAATAAAAGGACTTCTAGGGGAATCACTATCCCTGAACTCAAGCACTATTACAGAGCAATAGTGATAAAAACTGCATGGTATTGGTTCAGAGACAGACAGATAGACCAATGGAATAGAATTGAAGACCCAGAAATGAACCCACACACCTATGGGCACCTGATTTTTGACAAAGAAGCCAAAACCATCCAATGGAAAAAAGATAGCCTTTTTAGCAAATGGTGCTGGTTCAACTGGAGATCAACATGTAGAAGAATGCAGATCGATCCATGCTTATCACCCTGCACAAAGCTTAAGTATAAGTGGATCAAGGACCTCCACATCAAACCAGATACACTCAAAGTAATAGAAGAAAAAGTGGGGAAACATCTCCAACTCATGGACACTGCAGAAAATTTCCTGAACAAAAACAAATTTCCTGAACACCGAAGGCTTATGCTTTAAGATCAAGAATTGACAAATGGGATCTCATAAAACTGCAAAGCTTCTATAAGGCAAAAGACACTGTGGTTAGGACAAAATGACAACCAACAGATTGGTAAAAGATCTTTACCAATCCTACAACAGATAGAGGCTTATATCCAAAATATACAAAGAACTCAAGAAGTTAGACCTCAGGGAGACAAGTAACCCTATTAAAAAGTGGAGTTCAGAGATAAACAGAGAATTCACAGCTGAGGAATGCTGAATGGCTGAGAAACACCTAAAGAAATGTTCAACATCTTTAGTCATAACAGAAATGCAAATCAAAATAAGACTGAGATTTCACCTCACATGAGTGAGACTGGCTAAGATCAAAAACTCAGGTGACAACAAATGCTGGCGAGGATGTGGAGAAACAGTAACACTCCTCCATTGTTGGTGGGATTGCAGACTGGTACTATCATTCTGGAAATCAGTCTGGAGGTTCCTCAGAAAATTGAACATTGAACTACCTGAGGACCCAGCTATACCTCACTTGGGCATATACCCAAAAGATGCCCCAACATATAACAAAGACTCATGCTCCACTATGTTCATAGCAGCCTTATTTATAATAGCTAGAAGTTGGAAAGAACCCAGATGCCCTTCAACAGAGGAATGGATACAGAAAATGGAATGGAATACTACACAATGGAATACTACTCAGTTATGAAAAACAATGACTTTATGAAATGCATTGGCAAATGGATGGAACTGGAAAATATCATCCTGAGTGAGGTAACCCAATCACACAAAAACACATATGGTATGCACTCATTGATAAGTGGCTACTAGCCCTAATGCTTGAATTACCCTATATGCCCCTCTGAAGGTCTAGCTCTTCCTCCCAGGGGATTTGGGTGCAGGGAGCTCTTTGACAGGTTCGCTTCATATCTGGATGCAGTCTGGACCATAGCACTCCTGCAGCTTGAGTGCTCCTATCTTCCTGTTCCCAGAGGCCCTATATAGTTTCCTCTTGGGCCAGGCTTGTGGGCAAGGGGGCAATACTGGAAGTCTCTCATATTCTGCAGTCTCAGGTGTGTCCACCTGTCTGGGTGATAAGCTTTCTCTCCCACGTGCTTTGGAAGCAGGAAGCTGTGGGCCGGGATCAGCGATATTCTGTTTTTATCTTTTTGAAACAACTATGAGGATATTTTCTAGAAACTGAACAATCTTTAGCATAGTATCAGTAAAAAATAAGTAAATGACTTGTTCTTCATTAATTTTAATTGAGTAGTATTTTATGTTCTGTAGTAATGACTGAAAACATAATGCATCAAAATTGTTCCTAAGTTTTATTATCTGTGTTAAATGCAAAATAAAAGTTGCCTAAGTTGTCTGACACTGGGTTATCCCGTCACAACTCTGCTTGAACATGGCAGACTACTATATCTTAGACCAACTGAAGCCAATGTATATGGCTTGCAGAAACATTTGAGGCATTAAATTTCCAAGCCATGTCTGGCATATAACAGTAGGTCTGATTGCTATTCTTGGTTGTCAGCCTGACTGCACCTGGAATTATCTAAAACTTAAAAATTGAGGGGTAACCTATGAGGAAGTTTTGCTTAATTTTAAGTAGAAAGATCCACTTTTAATGTATATCTCAGAGGTAGGAAGACTGGTCTTTAATCCTGATCATTTGAAATGGAAATTCCCACCTCTAATTTGGACTACACTTTCTGCTGAAAGTCTATAAGAAGCACATGGAAGGATGAAGTTTTTATTCTTTGTCATCTTGCTCATACCTCATTAGCATGTCAATTTTTCACTAGCATTTCAGCCCTACTTCTTTGTGATTTCAGCATATACTGAAGACCAGCTGAGAAACTCATCCTTGCAGACAGAGCAACTACTGGACTCAGACTTTTTATTACATCCAACCAATGTTGGACAAGCTGGATCACAGCCTGTAAGTCATTGTCAAGTGCTGGATGTAGCCTCTCAGAAGACAGCTGTGCTGAGTTCCTGTTTGCAAGCATAACAGAGAATCATGGATCGGGGGATGTCTCTGTTGGACAAGTCTGTTGGATGTCAAGTTGGACAAGTTATTGGTTGTTCCATCTTTATCTCTGAACATCTTACATCAGGTCAAATTTGGGTCCAAGATTTTTCCAGTGGGTAGGTCTCTCTTCCCTCCACTGGAAGTCATGCCTGGCAACAGGAGGTGGCACTTCAGTTTCCATATCCTCAGCTAGGGCTACCCACATAGACACCAAGAAGCCTTCCAGATCCCAGTTCTCTGGCTTGTCCCAGAAATGCCCCCACCCTCTTGTGCCCTCTTGGGCCCCCTCAACCCCACTCTCTGCATATGTAATCCATCTCCCTCTTCCCTTCATCGACCTCTAATGTCAATTTTATGACCCCTTATGAATGATATCCAAGCATTCTTCCTTGGGCTCTCACTGTTACTTTATTTGTGTCTATGGACAGCAGCATGGTTATACTGTACTTTGTGGCTAATATCCAATTATAAGTGAGTATATACCATGTGTGTCTGGGTTACCTCACTGAGAATCATATTCCCTAGTTTCCCATATAGTCCTCAGAACCTCCCCTGTCCCAAGTCTCTGGCTTGTCCCTGAGGTGCTCCTCCCAAAGGATTTTATTTCCATTCTCTCTGCCATCATCTTCTATTCCCCAGCTCTCCTCACAACTCATTCACACTCAATTTTCCCTCCACACACCCTCTGCCCCTGAGTTCCCTCCATTTGTCCACCTCTGATGTGTCTCCTGTGCCAATGTGTTCAAGGCAGTTTATTTATTTGTTTATTTATTTGTTATTTATTTATTTACGTCCAAGATGGTGTCCCCTTCTGGTATCCCCCTCATAAAGTCCCTCCCCTAGTTTCCCTCTCTTTCTCCTCTGAGAGGGTCTCCCACCATGTATTCCCCCACCCTGCTACACCCAAGTCTGCAAGATTAGTTACATCCTCTCCTACTGAGGGTAGAGAAAGCAGCCTTGTCTCTGTTGAGAAGTTAGGTATAATTTTGATAGTTTCCATTTACATATTGCTTGGTGTTTCTCCTTTGCAGCTTTTATTATTCTTTCTTCTGTACATTTAGTTTTTGATTTCTGTGTGGTGGGGAGATATTCTTTTCTGGTTCTAAGTAGTGATCTTTAAGCTTCATGTAGGTTTATAGGATCTTTTTCTTTAGGTTAGGAAAGTTTACCATGATTTTGTTAAAGATATTTTCTGGGCCTTTGCACTGGGACTCCTCTCCCTCTATTCCAGTGATTCTTAGGCTTGGGCTTTTCATAATGTCCCAAATTTCCTGGATGTTTTGTGTCTGAAACTTTTTAGAATTAGCATTTTTGACTGATGTATTGATTTTTTTTTATTGTATCTTATATGCCTGAGTGTATCTCTTCTAGCTCTTGTATTCTGTTGGTGATATTTTTTTCTGTAGTTCCTATTCCCTTTCATTTGTTTTCCATCTCCAGGACTGCCTCTGTATTTTCTTTATTGCTTCTATTTCCCTTTTTAGGTCTTGAACAGTTTTATTCATTGCCTTCACTCTTTAACTGTATTTTCCAGTTCATCTTTATATTTATTTGTTTCTTTTTTAAAGGCCTCTACCTGTTTGATTCTACTTTCCTGCATTTCTTTAAGTGATTTAATTTTTCCTCTTTAAGGACCTCTATCTTCTTCATAAGGTTAGGCTTATGGTCATTTTCTTGTGCTTCAGGTGTGTTAGAAAAGCCTGGATTTGTTGTAGTAGGAAAGCTGGGTTCTAGTTGTCCTGTATTTCCATGGCTTTTACTGATCATGTTCTTGCATTGGGTTTTAGTCATCTGGTTGTCCCTTGTGTTAGCAGGCATATGGGATGTCAGGTAGAGCTGTGGTCTGTGGAATGGAGTGCAGAGAGGGTAGGGTAAGTGCTGAGTTTGCCAGTAGGGAAGGCAGACAGGCAGGAAATTCAGGCAAGTGTCTCACCTATATGTTGATTGCAATGCTTACAGAACCCCTAATTCCCAGTTCACAGCCTGCAGCTTAAAATACTTTTTTTTCAATAAAGAAGGCTAATGAGAAAAAGAATAAAGTGTGATAAGTTCTGAAAGCAGAAAAAGTTACATAAAATAATCACTATTAATAAAATAAACATCCACAAATCAACCCATTTAAAAGATGTAAAGATAAATATTGTATTTTCTAAGAATAGTTACTACAAAATAATAATGAGAGTATAGTAAAATGGCATATTATTTTTCAATTAAAAGTTCAAGTACATAATTTATCAGTAATTAATTACTGTAACTGTTTAAAACAATAAAGTATTTGTTTCTTAGATGAAACATATAAAATTTATTAGAACAAGTCATTGAACATATTCACCACCAATACTCACACTTAGATTTTTACAACTGAATGTTGATATGGGCTCTGGACTTAGAAATTTTGGAAAACTTCAGAACAATAGGTTTTATACCTGTAAGCTAATATTTATTTGTACTTTTGTGCACCTGCCAATTGTTCTAGGAGATAGCCAGTCAAATATCTATACAGTCTGAAAATTCTTCTACTGTTAAATTTTTCCATACTTTTTCTTCAAACAACAGTAAGGACACATGAAAAGAAAACTTGGCTGTTATCTACTCTATTCCAACTACTCTTTTTGACAAATTAAATGATTGATTACTGACAGGCAATTGGGTGCTGTCATTATATACATATAATGAATGTCTACTTAAAAGTTTTTAGTGATTACTTTTGGCTTTTATTTCTGGCCTTGGGCACTGTACCATAACTATACATAACAAAATTCTGTAATTTTTCAGAATTACTTTGAAACACTAAGAGTCATGTGTCATGTTGTGTCTTATATTTTTTTCTTTTAGCTTCTAGGAGTAGTAAATGCCATTGTTGGTTCATGTAACCTTTCCATCATCTTGCATATCAAGTGGGATATAAAATGTATTCTTTTAAAGGCTAAGTCACCTCTAAATTCTTGGGTGAATATCAATACCTCTCCTCATTTTTCTGGGGGGGAGCATTTGTGATGACTCTATTTGCTATATTGAAATAATAAATTGAACAAATGAAAATGCACAGACCTCAGACTAAGCCATTGAGAATTTTATTTTATTCTTTAATCACATAAGTGGGTCTATTGAGTGAGTTGAGTTGTTGTTAAATATCTTAATTTCTAAAGCAGATATCAGGTGATGAGGGTAAATACAAAGAAAAAATGACTTCACATCACATCCTTCTGAAAAGGATATACTCAATGATTTTACTATTCATTACATAGCATTGGGAAATTCATGTCATTTGTTGTTCTTCTTCTTCTCCTCCTCCTTCTTCTTTTCTTCTTCTCTGACATATCTATAATGGCAAAATCCATTTCAGAAAAGAAATTTTGATAACCAATTAGAAGAAATGTTTAAGTAAGAGAATAAAGAATACTGGAAGAAACCAAGGAAAACTTACTACTTAGAGATCAAAGTTCAAATGTTTTAAATGAAACAAAACAAAAGGAAACACCAACACCCTCAAATGTTGCCTATATTCAAACCTCACAGTAATGCAGTTAATGCGATGGGAAAGCCCTAAGGAAGAGTTGGTCAGAAGACAGTCAAGTGTACTCTGTCTCCTCCATGAAGATAGGAAGTATAAGGACTGTACATGATTCACTTTGTATTGTTTTCTAAAGGAATTAAGAAATGCAACCAATTTCAATCAAGGACTAAATTATATGTTCTCTAAAAAAAAAAAAAAAAAAAAAAAAAAGCCCTCAGAGCAAGCTTCCTCTGACTATTAGTGAAGTTCAGTCATTCCATCTGTCCTACTCAAGGCTTTCACTTTTGCAGCTTCCCCTTAATTTCTAAATCATCACAGTTGCAGAATGTTTGATCACACTGTGAACTCTGATACTGTATTGTTTACTGGAAAAAAAAAACCTGTTCCTAGTTCTGGTGTGGGTCAGTCTTTCAAACACCTTTAATCTCTCTAGTTGAAATATAGACAAGTCCTTAGTATACACCTCTAATCCCAATCGATAAAGGTCAAGTTAGCGCCCATGTGAGGGTAGACCAAGTGACAAATCAGAGAATTATTTGACAGAATAGGATTTGCCTAATTCTCCCAAGAAAAGAGAAAAAGACAGACTACGTAAGAGATATACATCCCTGAGAGAAAAGAGGAGAGAGGGCACTTTACTAGGAGAGTTTTACAGAAACAGATTGAAGAGAGAACAAACTAGACACAGGTGAAGACATAAGGAGCCAGAGAAGGAGCCAAAAGATTAGAACAGATTTCTAGAGTTAGTTTGAGGCCAAGCAAAGCAATTCAGTCTGAGGCTGAGAAAGAAGCCAGATTGAGTCAGTCAGCTTGGACCACAGTTTGAACCGCAATAGCTAAGTTGAACCAGCCATCCAGAGTTCAGAAATAATAAGATAGGGTAAACTTATTCAGAAAGTAAACTAAATCTCAGAGGCTGAAAACACCTTAGGTCTAGTTAAGATTGTAGGAAAGTTAGAAGTTCCCAGGACTAGGTGAGTAGGCTGAGCCAGTAAGCCTCAAAAATGACAATTACATCAGGCAAATAAAAGTTACTTTAACTCATCACATTTTTCTTAGTTTTTCCCCTCAATAACATACAAATATAGTGCTGCTCTTCTATTATATTTAGAAATTTTTCATACTGCTAGTGATGGTTTATTTTGCATTTCAACTTTACCTGATCTAAAATCAACTGTTAGTCTTGGAACTCCTACAAGAGGTTTTATTTTTTTCCTGTTCTGATTAGTTGATGTGAGAAAGCCCACCCGTGAATATAGGCAGTACCTTCCAGTGGCAACCCAGATAAAAGGGAGATGAAAGAAGAAAAATTTGGTTTTTGCCTGCTTGCCTTTCCTCTTACTGAAAAGTTTAGCTATTCTGTTTCTACCACTGCTCCATTCCTTCACAGATATTCACCATCTTCTTTGGGCTTCCATCAGAAACCAAAAACCAACTCTCCACTCTCCCTATCCTCTGCCTGGCCCTTAGGCTTTCAGTACCCATTCCAAACTGCTATGACATCCAACCGCATGGACTGAGCAACTACATATGAAGAAGGGGGAGGAAGAGGAAGAGAGAGGAGGGGAGCAAGGGAAGGGGCAAGAAGGAGACGGGATTTTAATACTCCAAATTCCATAGTTATTATAAACCATGAAATAGAAAGTCATTATCATACATCTCCAACTTCTCATTAGCTTTCTTTTGAAATAGAATACAGGCAAAGATATATTTTCTATATTCCCTGGCTTTTTCGTCATTTTTCACATCATCTCCAAATATGTGTTTCTTATTCAACTTTGCACCACCCATGATGGACACATTGTTCTATCATTCTATCCTTCTGCTACCTAGATGATCCTACGTCTAGACTCATAAGGCTAGTTCACAGATTTTCTATGGGCTGTCAACAGCCTGAAAATAGAAACCACATAAGGCATTTCACAGAACAAGATTTGATGTGAAATTGGCTGTTGAAGGATGTTGACAGGAGGTGTTGAAAGATGGTAGCAGTCAAGGAAGCATAAAAATGAACATGAAATAGTAAATGCAGAAAGCAGCTACCACCTTTACAACTGGCAGAAACAACAGAAAAAACTGTGACCCAGACATCTACACCTGAGTCCTGCCTACCTGGTGGTAGGATTTGGGGAACCTGGGGGCAAAGCACCACAAGATTTCTTGTCATGCCCAGAAGAAGACTATGTTCTGAAACCATAGTCTCTCAAAATTCACACATCGAGCTTCTAATGTGACTCTATTTCAAGATGGGAGAATTGAAAAGGCAACTAAGGATTAATTAAATAAACCATGTGGGTGAATCTCTGATACAATATGATTGATAGGTAGCAGAGCAACAGTTCTGAGGTACCAATGGTAAGACGATGAGTATTGCAAGCTGTCACAAAGGCAATCCTCCAAATATTCTAAACACTTAACTTCAGGTCAAAATCTAAAACACTAAATGCTGCTACAGACCATTTTAAAAACCCTCAACTTTTCTTGATATGATTTAGCAGGTCCTGGTTTTCCCTTTGTGAATCGGTGAGTGAGTTCTCTTGTTTCCTTCTGCAATTGATGGTGTGATTACACACTGAGAGATATCATTTCTCTGTCTCTTAAGAATCCACCCCACTTTTTTTTATCTTTATTAAATTGGGTATTTCTTATTTACATTTCAATTGTTATTCCTTTCCCGGTTTCCAGGTCAACATCCCCCTAATCCCTCCCCTTCCCCTTCTATATGGGTGTTCCCCTTCCCCACCTCCCCCCATTTCTTCCCTCCCCCCAACAATCCTGTTCATTGGGGATCCAGCCTTGGCAGGGCTTCCCCTTCCACTGGTGCCCCTACTAGGCTATTCATTGCTACCTATGAATTTGGAGCCCAGGGTAAGTCCATGTATAGTCTTTGGGTAGTGGCTTAGTCCCTGGAAGCTCTGGTTGGTTGGCATTGTTGTTCATATGGGGTCTCAAGCCCATTCAAGCTCTTTCAGTCCTTTATCTGATTCCTTCACTGGGGGTCCCGTTCTCAATTCAGTGGTTTGCTGCTGGCATTCACCTATGTATTTGCCATATTCTGGCTAACACAGTAAATCTTAAGATCCTAAACAATTGACATCATAACCTCTGTCTGCTTTGCAAGGCTCATTTGCTCTTCCAGAATTCTTTACTCACCAACTGTGTTTTAAACCAGTTATAAACTATGTGCTTTCCACTAGATTTATTAAAAAGCCACTGATGAGGATTAGATGAAAATGATGTACTGTGCTTTGTCTAGACACTGAGAATGACTAGAGGTGGGCATCACAGAAAAGTAGCACTGAGTCTGGAGATGTCTAGTAGGATGTTTGAGACCTGCAAAAGACATGTGGCAGTACTGATATAACATATGCATGACATAAAACTTGAGAAGGATGGAGTTGGCAGCATAGGGAAAAATAGTGTATTACTTATATATAGTGAACAAATTGTGTTTCAGTGCAGAAAACACTTATCTCAATATAGCATAAAGAGCATTATCCAGTAAGATCGATGTAAGCAACACCAGTCCAGGTTGAGACTGTGGTTTCCTATGCAATTGAAGAAGCAAGTCATTAATAAGCAAGTTTAGTAGTGAATAATGCTTTTTCAGTTTAAGGCATTGAATCGTAAGTCTTTATGAATTACTTCAATAAATGCTCTAAGCAATTTATCAATGACCACTCTAGTGTCAATAAAAGAGTCTTTGAATGTGCCTGGCCTGTGCATTTTAAAACAGCATGAGTACTGAACAATGAGGTGTTACAATTCAATGTGGAAAAATCAGAGATTATTACATTTAAGAAAAAGATACAAACTTGGCCATGTCCTTTTAGTTTTAATTGTATTAAATTATAAAGTAACTTTTGTTAGCTTGTGAATTAATCACAATGATAAAGCCAATTGTTTGCTGTAAAGATTCTGTGAGAATCCCCCCACCCTGAATTCAAGCACTTCTCTACTTATAACAATAAGCAGAGAAGAAACCCATATACTGGACTTCACATGACATCTGGTGGTTAAGCATGTGCATGATATAAAAGCTCATTTTTCTTTTCTTCAAATATATAAAAATAGCTCCTCTAAGTCCAGCTGTGTGAAGGCAATTCCTCAAAAACTCAATTTTACTGAGTCCCACAAATCCATTCTTTCAACAAGATTTCACTTTGCATATGTAAGCACTAACAATTGCTAGAAGCAAAAATAGCCTACTTGGCATATCTGAACCTTCTCCTTTCCTATATCTGTTTAGTCTTGGAGCTCTGCAAACCTAGATACAGCAGGAAATGAGAATGGCTTGATGTGAGGCAGTGGACCACAAGAGGAAGCCAGGTTCAAGGTTGAGGTAAAGGGTTGAAGCCCCAGAGACCCTGAAGGCTGTAGGAACTTCCCCTGTTCCTGGTACCAGGTCCTGTTACATAATCTCAGCACATCCCCCAAACCCCAGATTTGTGGCCATCAGTCCCATAAAGGCAATGCCCCAAGCCCTTCATCCCTAATATCTCAGACCAAGACAATAGGAAAAGATGCATGACCTGTAATCATGTAGGCTAAGAAAAAGATCTCGATGCTAATGAGGTACCTAAAGGCCCAGGGTCATTGCCAATAAGATTCTCTTCCAAGACATTCCTCCCTGCAAAAGGTATTTAATCTCAGGCCTACCCTGATTAGTAGGTATGTTTTTACACATCCACTTACCACCATGACAATAAATGCCTCAAAACCATGAACCATATCTTTTTATCAGGATCCACTGTGGGAAGGCATCGAGAAGGCCTTTGCCTTCAGAGACACAGCCTAGTCTCCCATAGAAGGTTTCTCTGTGCTCCCAACTGTCACTGCCACCAGGCCAGCAGCCTGTCAAGCCAAGAACCATCACCATGGGACTAGCCAGAACTCCCGTTTCCATCTCCCTAGTCCAGCCCCAGGCTAGGCACAAACTGTGGACCTCCACTCAGTTCTCAGCCCTTCCATGATTCCAAGCTGTAACTAGATGTCCAAGAGGCCAGGAACCCCACAGTCTTGGCCTCATTCCAGGCCAGGTGAAGAGGCCTCTGAACCATTTCCAGCTTTCCCACACCTCAGACTGAGCCTTCCCACCTGTAGTGGTGCCTAGGTACTTTCCTACAGCCCAGCACTCACAGAGTCAATAGTGTGAAATAATCGCTGTCAAACTTTCTGAGATCAACCTCCCCAAGCAGCCATGCCCCTTGGTGGAGCAGATGCAAGACCCACAACCTTACAACTTGAACATTTTTGATTGATGGAAAACAGAAGTAAAGTTTAATAACATGGAAGGTCACTGCTAGGGTTAGCAGTTTGTAAGTCTTTATTCAACTTAGAGCAAAACTTCATCGGCCAAAAATATATCAAAATAGTTCCTATAACTTCAAATTATAAGACTGTACCTTAATTTAAATAGGTCCCTTTATTTACATTAAATATGGAAATATTGAATTATATCCATTTGAAGCATTATTTGAATATGTTTCATGTTGAAAATTCCTGCATATCACCTATATAATGTTGTCCTCTGCTTTATTCTCACTCCAAAGTTGACCTGGATAACCCAGATTCTCTTATGAACTGGTATCAAATTGGATTGCCCAATATGAGGCAATATAGGAAGCAGGTGGCTGGAAGGTTGAGATACTGTGTTGGTCTAATTCATGTCTATCCTGCTCAGTGCTAAAATTCCTATTGAGATTTCTAGGCCTAGCCCTTCCTTCTGCTCTACAACTTCCTCTGTCTAGGTAAACAGCTTCCTCTGTCTAGGTCTACAACATTCTCTCTGTAGAGGAATTCTTTGCTGTTTTTTAAAGTACATCTGCAGTACTTTTCTGTGGTAAAGTTTTTCTATGACTCTTGAAGAATGATTTCAAAAACCAATTTTCATTTAAACCTGTTTACTTGACAAGACTTTTGAGAATATTTTTTAGAGATGAAACTGTTTACATAGGGGGAAGAACATTAAAGTAGTAGAATGAAAAGAATGAGCAGTAAAAGTGGTCAGGAAACTACCAGGCTTAATGACATGTGTCTTAAATCAACAACAATATTAAAACAACAAAAGTTCATTTATACAAGGACTTCTTCAAAGTGACGCATTTAGATGCAGGAAACTTACAAAATTAAATTATTTGTCTTGGTAGGGGAGGTTGTATGCTGTTTTTTGTTTAATTGGTCTTTCTAAAAGTACAATGATTGCTATGTTTTGTAATTATTCTTTGCCTGTTTAGTCCATCAATATTCAAATAGCTAGAACATAGAATATAATTACTACTTAATAACTATGCTTGCAAATAGAAAATGAATTTTTATTTGAAGTTAACAACTTGACAAGTGATTGGGTCAATGATTTGATTGATTTATGGACTGATAGATGGATGAATAGATAGTGGTTAGGTACTTTATTTAAGCCACCTTCATATCATTGAATCTTATTTGATTATTTCAGAAATATAGTGATAAATATTAAAAGAAACCCAGACTAGATTAAGAGAAGAGAAAGGATATAATTAGGAAGATGCCTCAGGACACTTTACCTAGCTCAATGTCTCTACCCTTCAACATATCTTTAAAGTCCCCTTTCCCAGATAAAATAATTTAGGTACAAATTTTGGCTATCACATATGTTCCAAAGAAATTGTTCAAATTAGATTTCTATTTCTGTAATGTGCACCATGACTGAAGTAACATGGGAAGGAAGGGGTTTATTTATCTTACATTTTGTGATTGGTCATTAGGGAAAGTCAGGGCAGGAACTAAAGGCAGGACCCGGAGGGAGAAACCAAGCAATGGAGAAAAGCTGTTTATTGACTTGTTCAGTGGTTTGCAGTCAATTACCTTTCTTATATCTCCCAAGGCCAACTGCCCAGCATGGGTGAGCCACCACCCATGCTGTGTGTTCTCCATTTTATCACTAATCCAAGCTTGTCAGCAATTCAACTCAATGGAAGTATTTTCTCCATTCAAGTTCCCCCTCTCCCAGAACCCCTAGCTATGTTAAGTGGACAAAATAAAATCATGGCAATAAAGAAATAAATTAAACTTCTTTAAAATTCATCTACAAGTATTAATTGCCACAAATATTTTTATGAAACAACTGAATTTCCTTTGATTATTTCTGTTAAGTTTTGAACTTCTCCATATTTCTTTCTTTATAATTTTTATTAGACAATACCATAATGTAATATTATATGTATATGCTAGAATACACTGAACTGGCTCCCATGGGAAAAAAACTGCTGGATTTATGACATTTGCTGATTTTATCGTATAAATTCTGCTCTGGGCTCATTCACAATGAAATTGCTGGTAGTGTAACCCTTTCTTCTCAGACTGCATGTCACTGAAACTACTCCTATTTTCACATTCCTTTCTCTGATCATAGATGGGAAAGGGTCTCCACTGCTAAGAACTCATTGACTAGAATGAGTTCGGCTGTCTAAGTCAGGACACCTTACCTAGCTCAATGTCCCTACCCTTCAACATATCTTTAAAGTCCCCTTTCCCAGATAAAATAATTTAGATACAAGTTTTGGACATTCAAACATGGATTTTCTTTTAATAAGAATTGAGAACAGAGATAATACATGTAATTATAAAATATAAAAAGTCAATACATGTTAGCCACAGTTTTTATATTCATATTATCTTTTTAAACATTTTAATGTTTGATATTAAAATAACAAATGTTCATTTATACAATTAAGCTAAGCAGTAAATCCCCATGATGACAGTGATCAAATAATTAGGGAGTTCAAGACTCATATGTTTCCCCTAAGTCACATGTGCTTTATGTTCACAATGATTAATATACAGTGGATTAGCAGGATCATAGGCTATCTGACACTTCAAAGTCAGTTGCAATCAATCTGCTGTGTTACTGTTACATCTACACCAAATTAGCCAATTTCTTTGGTGCTGAATTAGGAATTTTCCAGTAAGTACAATATTAATTTTCAATAAAGAAAAGGTGACATGAAATTAAACAGCAAAGTGGCTTTGGATGAAAGAAAAATAATAACTCATATTAGGAACTTGTTCTGCTCAATAAGAACACAAGAATAAGGAGAGAGGAAGAAGCTAGGTGAGAAGGTTCTTCTAAGTTCAATGGGATACTGAGAAGGAATTTTATCTTAAAAAAAAGTCCCAATCAGGGCCACATTTATATTGAACACAGGAGTTAGAGAGGCTAATCTATGTTCTTCTGAAGTCCTCTAACCAAAGGAAAGGTTTCAAACACGTTTCCCATCGCAAGTACAGAAAATATCTCCTGCCCTTGGAACTACAGCATTGCCAAATGAAACACAACACACTCATCACTATTTACTTGTCCAACAGTGTGTTATTCTTGACCCAGGTATAAAAGTTATAAAAGTAAACTGTGGATAACTGATATATAAGCACACATGCCCCCCCAGGATCTATGAATTTGATTGCTGTACTTTCTGTCCCCTAAATTCAATTGCTGCAAGCATATGGAATAATTCCTTCATCATCTAAGTTGATTCTCTGAGTAGTTGACATAATGGATCTAGAAGTATGCAGAGACGGAAGAGGTCTTTGAAGTTTCTCTTCCAAGAGGAACACACTATCCTCTTCTACCCGATAGGAGAGCACCAGGCATCCCTGACTCCCCTGTTGCCCTGAAGCGTCCCCCAGGGTGCAGCTTATGGTCCTCCAGACACGACTGTCGACCACAGCTTCTGAGCTTTACAGCTCCAGAAAGCGGCTGCCAAACCAAAGTGCTTTTCAGATACTAACCGCAACCAGAACAGAGACAGACGCAGACAGTGGCCGCATACGCAGACACAATTGGGGATCCCCCTTACCTCCAAGAAGGTCTTTGGAGTTGTGGGTGGTCGCGAGGTCCCAGACGAGCCCCCAAATGAAAGTTCTTGTTTTTCTCACAACTGTCGAGTCAGGCCTTATCAAGGCCAGATGGTTTGTGGTGGCTATAGGCAGGCTACATCCCCAAAACATGTTATGTTATTCTTTGCTGTGAGGTGCACTTGTCCTCACAGCAGGGTCAGTGGGCGATAGTTTAAAATCTTTATTCTTTCACTTTCAACCCTTTCTCTAATTCCTCCAATGGGGATCCCATTCTCAGCTCAATGGATGTTGCTAGCACTCACCTCTGTATTTGACATGTTCTAGCTGTGCCTCTCAGGAGACAGTTTTATCAGGCTCCCGTCAGCATGCCCTTCTTAACTTCATCAATCTCATCTAGTTTTGGTGGCTGTATATATGTATGGGCTGTATATACATGTAGGGCAGGTTCTGAATGGCCGTTCCTTCAGTCTCTGCTACAAACTTTGCCTCCATATCCCCTCCTATGATTATTTTCATTCCCCTTTTAAGAAAGAGTGAAGCATCTGTACTTTGGTCATCCTTCTTGAGCTTCATGTGGTCTGTAGATTGCATCTTGGGTAATTCTAGCCTTTGGGCTAATATCCACTTATCACTGAGTGCATACCATGTGGGTTTTTTTTTTTTTTTACTTTTTCATAATTTGAAACAGGATGATACACTTTTAACCTGTATTTTTGAGGTAGGAAAACTAACCTTTAGTAAACACACCTCTACCCTAGAACATACTTTCTGATGAAAGCCTATATAGGATACATGGAAGAAAGAAGCTATTGCTCTTTGCCTTCTTGGTCTCGCCTTGCTAGCAAGTTCCTCACTGTCATGAGAGACTACTCAGGGTTCTATTATATCACTGAAGATCAGCTGAGAAACATCCAGGCTGTGAACTAAGCAACTGCTAAATTCTTGGACTTTTAATTCACAGGCAGCAATTTTTGGATTAGCCAGACTATGATCGACATGTAAGTCATTCTAATAAATCGCCTTTATTCAATATCTAGTTCAGAGGTAGTTTTTCCAAGCAGAGTAATTCATTTAGAAACTGAAAGAAGACAATTTGAATCTCATCTTGGAGAGGAGTTTGAGCCGAAAGAGATGAGTTGAACCATCCAGCCAGAGTTCTGAAAGAGCTAGCAAGAATGTGTGTTCAGTAGTAAGTCTTGAAAGCTGATACATTCTAGATTTAGGTTAGCAGATGGAGGTTGGAATTTGAAGTGGTGGATGGGTGGGGAAGCACCCTCATAGAAACAGGGGAAGGGGGGATGGGATAGGTGGCTTTTGGAGGGGAAACCTAGAAAGAAGATAACATTTGAAATGTAAATAAAGAAAAGATCCAATTTTAAAAAAAGGTTAGATTGTATGATGGCTAGAAACTTCCAGCCCTGAGCCTAGGGATAGGTAGAAATGCTCTGGGCCAGCCTCACTCATGTATTCATAAAGCTTGAGTATGACTCTTATCTCATCCATTCCACTGAGGAAATTAAACCAACATTTACACATGGATCTCATTCTTATGTGGTTTAATTTAAAACATTTATATTTATCTACTTTCTCAATAACTTTGTCTTTTATTTGCAGGTGTTATAAAACAGAACTAAATTTAAACCTTGAGGACAGTTTTCCTAGAGATGCAAAAATGATAGAAAACAAAGGTCTCACACTGGGGGTGTCCCATGTCAAAACCCCAGATCATTCACAAATCTATTTAATGTCTGAATTTGTATCAGTATTCTGATTTCTCAATCTATAATTAAGCAGTTTCAACTTACAACAGTCTAGAATTATTCAGCCATCACCTCCAAAATCATGCAAGTTTTGCCTCATAAAAATAACTATAAAAACCACGGGATTAGGTTTTCAAAAGTAATGACTCTACTCCTCATTATTAAGTTTCTCGATGATTTCTCCCATTGCTGTGGGCTAATAGAACAATTTAAGGGAGAAAAGATTCATCTTGGTACAAGATTTCAAAAGGTTAGACCATAAGACTTAGTTCTGTAGATTTGGGCAAAATCCGATGGCAGTAAAAACATGTGCTAGAGAACAACTATTTTATTCTGACTCAAACAGAAAGCAGATAGAACAAGATAGGGATAGCATCCCTAAGGATCCCCTATTTTTTCTTTCTTTTAAATTTTTTTTTATCTTTATTAACTTGAGTATTTCTTATTTACATTTCGATTGTTAGTCCCCTTCCCGGTTTCCAGGCCAACATCCGCCTAGCCCCTCCCCCTCCCCTTCTCTATGGGTGTTCCCCTCCCCATCCTCCCCCCATTACCTCCCTCCCCCCAACAATCACGTTCACTGGGGGTTCAGTCTTGGCAGGGCCAAGGTCTTCCCTTTCCACTGGTGCTCTTACTAGACTATTCATTGCTACCTATGAGGTTGGAGCCCAGGGTCAGCCCATGTATAGTCTTTGGTAGTGGCTTAGTCCCTGGAAGCTCTGGTAGCATGGCATTGTTGTTCATATGGGGTCTTGAGCCCCTTCAAGCTCTTCAAGTCCCTAAAGACCCTTTTAACATTACCTAGATCTGACAGCACAGTCCCACCTCAGTTTTAGAACTTCACAAAATAGTGCCTCTATTTGGGGACTAAACTTCTTGTCATGAGTGTATGGAGGGCATCACATATTTAAACCATGATGTGACTTTCTAATGCCACCACCCTTCTTTCACTAGGAAATATATATCATGCGGGCATCAGAATCATAGGATAGGTTTCTATGTAGCAATCAGTAAGAGATTTGAAATGGCCCATATAAAGATTCTCAGTGTTGGTGGGATTCCAGACTGGTACAAACATTCTGGAAATTGGTCTGGAGGTTTCTCGGAAAATTGGACATTGAACTACCTGAGAACCCAGCTATACCTCTCTTGGGCATATACCCAAAAGATGCCCCAACATATAACAAAGACACATGCTCCACTATGTTCATAGCAGCCTTATTTATAATAGCCAGAAGCTGGAAAAGAACCCAGATGCCCTTCAATAGAAGAATGGATACAGAAAATGTGGTATATCTCCACAATGGAATATTACTCAGCTATCAAAAACAATGACTTTATGAAATGCATAGGCAAATGGATGGAACTGGAAAATATCATCCTGAGTGAGGTAACCCAATCACAGAAAAACAGACATGGTATGCACTCATTGATAAGTGGATATCAGCCCAAATACTCGAATTACCCTAGATGCACCGAACACATGAAACTAAGAAGGATGACCAAAATGTGAATGCTTCACTCCTTCTTTAAAAGGGGGAACAAGTATACCCTTGAGAGGGAATAGGGAGGCAAAGTGTAGAACAGAGGCAGAAGGAACACCCATTCAGAGCCTGCCCCACATGTGGCCCATACATATACAGCCACCAAACTAGATAAGATGGATGAAGCAAAAATGTGCAGGCTGACAGGAACCGGATGTAGATCTCTCCTGAGAGACACAGACAGAATACGGCAAATACATAGGCGAATGCCAGCAGTACACCACTGAACTGAGAACAGGACCCCCGTTGAAGGAATCAGAGAGAGGACTGAAAGAGCTTGAAGGGTCTGGAGACCCCATATGAACAACAATGCCAACCAACCAGAACTTCCATGGACTAAGCCACTACCCAAAGAATATACATGGGCTGACCCTGGGCTCCAACCTCATAGGTAGCAATGAATAGCCTAGTAAGGGCACCAGTGGAAGGGAACCCTTTGTCCTGCCAAGACTGAACCCCCAGTGAACATGACTGTTGGCTGGAGGGCGGTAATGGGGGGAGGGGGTTAGGGTGATTTGGCCAGGAAACAGGGAAAGGGAATGACAATCGAAATGTAAATAAGAAATACCCAAGTTAATAAAGATGAAAAAAAAAAGAAAGATCCTCAGTTTCATTTCCAGCTCTATACATGTTTACTCAGAGCTGGTAAAGTTAAATAAATCACCACACTGATCTCAATATAAGATAATACCTAGGATCAGAGAAAAAGTCTCTATGACAATTTGTTTTACATTTTTAATTAATTGTTTTATTTATTTACATTGCAAATGTTGCCCTCCCAGAGTTCTTTAACCCATCTCTTCTCTCTTTTGCCTTGAGAGGGTACCCCTTTCCCTTTTTATAATCAATATTGAGAATTTTAGGGTGTCTCATTGCCATTTTGTCAAAAATTTACATTGATATAGTCTATTTTATTATCATATATGAGCCAAGACTGACATAGTATTGATGTATAATTCCTTAGAATCCTTCTCAGACTTTACATATTACATTTATTTATCAGTGACTCTAGACATTTTTTTCTAAGATGATTTTAATTTTTGATGGACTTGTCAGGTTACAGATGTAGTAGAGTTTCTTAATGTATTTCACACAATGCCTCTTAATTAGGGTTTGATTAATGTTTTCACATTAATGGACATTTTTTCAAGGAAAAGCCCAAATAACCCCTCTCATAAAATCATATCACTGTTCATGTGCACTTGATCAAGATGACATATTTCTTCTGTAATTGATGTTTTTTTTCTTCCAGACCTCACAATTTTGATGGACTGTTGCTATGCACTGTCATGTTTTCATTCTCCTTCCCCATTAGATTCAGTGTGGCTGATTCTTGCTGAGCTAGCCTCAACTTGACTTATTTTTGCCTGGGTCACCTCAAGTCCACTGTGAAGTCAGTGAATGTTACTCGTCATATGCATTGCTGTTCTTTGACATGTGTTTGACTTCTTTCTGTAGTCTCCATCTCTGCCAAAATTTTCCATTTATCCCTCCACATTGCCCAACTTTTCCTAGAAATCCTTACCACATCACCAAGCAAATATTCTCTGCTGCTTCCAGTTTCTTGATCATAGACAAGTGTAGTTTTGAATACTGCTTTCTGAGCTCTGCAAAATTCTTCTTCCCAGATAAATCCCTTGGCTTTTGCCATGAGATGCTTACTAGCTGGTGGTGATAGAGTAGGGTTTCTGAAGTTACCTAACATCGATGTGTCATGGGACTTCCACCATCTCTGCCTTACTGGTAATAGATATTTTGTGTTCTGATTCAGATTCAGATTCTGATTCAGAGCAGTTCCTGCTCCTTTCCCACTCTAGACTGCTTTTCCCTTTTCCTAGCCTCCATGTGTTTGGGCCTATGTTAAGGATATTGTTGGGTTTACTGCAGATGACTTTAAGCTGTTTTCCAATCAAGAGGCATCGGGTTGACTTCCAGACTTACCCTCAAATGTGATTGTTTTATTGGGAGGAACATCACTGTGAGGAACATGTTCTATCTTGTTCCACCTGTCTATAGCTTTACTTGGGAGCTCCCAGTGTAGAACTTCAGAGAACACCTACCAAGATGGTGTAAATTGCTCTTTTGTTTTCAGCTGCTGCAAGTTCTATATTCTCACACTTTACAACACTCCATTTCCAGGATTTTCTTTAAAAATGTGGCCTTAACTCTTTCTACAAACTTGCGGATACCATTTGATATGGCTTATATTTTTTTCCTTATAAATAACTACCTTTCTTTAAATTCAACCTAGTTTGTGACCTAAGGTATATGTTAGATTCAAGAAGATTTATAATTTTCTTCCAACTCTCCTAATGTAAGCAATACTTTTTTCGAGCTTTTATTCCTAAGCAGAAGCCAAAAATTCCATTTAATGTTTAAGGTGTTTGAAAATAGTGACTTAATAACCTTCCTTTCTGTCTAGTATAACTAAGTTTATTATGAGCATTCTAAATACTGGCCTTATTGGGGAAAATGGACTGGTTATGTAGAATGTTACTTCAACACTCTGAACTTTGTTATCTACAAAGGGAAGATATTATACCCCCTTATTTTCTCAAAAGTCCCATCATTTTTTAAAATAAGAATTCATAATTATGTTAGCAAAGCATGTATTTCACAGGCTTTTAACTGCATGTCTCCACTTTATCTAATGGACTGTTGAAATTAAAACCGAGAGATACCGATTTTTCTGGCAGCTAATTGGAGCAGGATCAATCACATAGGATGCTATTGTAGAGGGCCGCAATAACATTCGCCACCACTAGATGGCGCTGGCTTCCACTGCGCCCCACGTGGAAGGCCAGGTCAGTCAAGATGGCGCTAGCCTTTACCGCGCAAGCCGGCTCCCTATGGGGAGATTAACTGTGTGCGCATGTGCTAGAGTGCCTTCCTGCCAGGTCTTTGCCCATTTCCGGGGCGTACCTGATGAGGTCATGAGTAAGCAACCAATCAGGTGTGGGTGCGTGCACGGGGGATAAATAGGCGCGCCTGGCGGCGCAAGCGGGGCTTCCACCATGAGAGAGGAATAGACAGAAATAAAAGTCACTCATAGTAAGAATTTCTATGTCTCGCGTGCTCCTTGCCGGCGGGAAGTCGTGCGTGGGACATCTGGTGCCAAGAAACCCTGGACAGAAACATCGCCGGTGCCACGGGAAGCCTCCATTTCACGGGAGAAATTCAGAAGCTATGAGTGGGGTAAGACCCTGAGAGACCATGGCTAGCCTTGATCTGCTCCAATTCAGTCCCTTGCCGGACGCGGCAGGTGCCGCTGTGGTTGCTCTGGCAACCCTCGGGCTTTTTCTATTGACCTTTGAGTTTCTAGCTACCACCAAACGGCTTCAGAGGTCGCGTGGGAACTGCTCAACTATAACAGAAAAGCGGAGAGCGTTGGGGCGAGGGCGGAAAAAATGGTCAGAAACAGGGGGTAGTGAAAAGTTGCAACGAGAAAAGGAAACTGATCGATCTCAAGTAGCAGTCCCCTCCAATTCGGAGGTGAAATATTGGGGAAAGAATGCCCCGGTAGAGAAGGGAGGAGGTAAAAGGAACACAGTATGTTGGCAGAAAAACTTTGTCTTGGTGCTTATAAAGGTGTTTTAAGCTCCAGCGGCTCTCGGGAAGCAGCGGCGTCCGTGCGCTGACTCGACAGCTTTACAGAGTCATGCTGATCAGATTTGATCGAGGCAGACCGCCTGAAAATTTATTCAGGAGAATCAAACAAAAGGACATCTCAGTGCCCGTGCACAGCCTGGTGGAGTTTATGTAATTGGGTTGTAAATAAAAATATTCAGGGCTGTGCTTCACTTCCATACCATTGGCAAATGTCGGTTGTGCCGCTCAGATAATATATCTTAGTATCTTACAGGAATTGGGTTTCAACACGTTGGTGGACTAGTCCAGGAATTGAGACAATCCATCGCCCATATCAACTCCACCCGAGTGGATAGTCACCGTGGACACCATCTGGTTTTTTCCCTCTTTGTCTATTGTTTGTCTCTGGTGCACCAGGATGTCTCCATGTCTGTCAGTTTATGTCTGTGATTTTTGTTTCTCGTTGTTTAAATGTTTTACGTTTCATGTTCAAAAGAAAAAATGGTAAAAACCTTATCTGCCGGTCGTACACACCTTGACTTGGTTTTAATTCGTTTCAAAAAGGAACAAATAAATAGAAAAACAGTTTCAATCAGGTCTTTAAAGCCCTGTGCCTAGAGCCAGGTGTCTAGATTAGCTGGAGGAGCGGCTTAGAAGCTGGCTAAGCGTCTACACGGGCTGATCTTAAAGGCGCTAACAGCTTCTCAGCCTTTTTGGTACAAGAGTTGATAGCTGTTTCTCTTAGAAAAATCCCTGACTGGTTAATTGACTCAACAGGTGACAAGGTGCATCTCTTAAAATCATAGCTAAAAAGGTAAAAATGGTGTTTGGTGTATATATTAAGATATGTGTAGCCACTTCAATTTTGTTTCTCATTGGTTTTAAATGTATAAATATGCTCTGCTTGTCTTGGTTGTGGACTATTTGGCTTTCAAGTTATTCGATATGGTTAAAAAGGTATAATATTGGTAACAGAAAGTTGGCTTAAAACTGTAATTTAGATGAAGTAATTCTAGACAACACGTGACATTGGGCCACCCTAGTGAGACAGGTCTAAATTGAGGTAATATTTTTATGGAATTCTTATGCTAGAAACCAGGCTTCTAAAAGAATTTAGGACATTGTCTCGAAAGGTATTGGAGACCGCGCCATTGTGCGTTCGAATGTAGAATTGATAGTCAAACTTTACAACATAATAGATAGACTTGTGGTGCCTTGGAGACTAGATTGTTGGGGGTTGAGTTTCCAAAGGTGTGGCTTGCCCTGTAGTTATCTGTATTCTGATGCTAATTTCCACTGCCCGGAGAACAGCTGCCTAGTCACGTATTCAAAACTCAGGTGACCTTGTGGTGGTGGTCTGCTGTTACAAGGAGAAATTAAAGGTTGTGATTAAGGATTGCTAACATTACACTAACTCAAATTTATTTATAATTAAGGAAAAATCAAACAGGTAGAGATTGTATTGGATAGAGATTGTTACAGGATTTACGGAGGATTGATGAGGGTTTGGAACTTGTGAGAACATTATATAGCCTGTTTGTTTACTCCAACTGCCATTTCAAGATTTAGAGGATTGTTTTTGTACAACTTGTTTAAGTCACAGCAATTGTGAGTTTTCATTTTGTGAGCTTGGTTATAATTTTAGAGAGCCCATAGAGTGATATCATTAAAAGTGGCTAACAGCCTTATATTATATAATTTTGTTACTTCAATGTAAAAAGTTAGAACATTAAATCTTTCAGTGTATATGGAAATTTTTACTACAAACATTTGCTCTCAAAATGAGCTTTAATATTTGGGGAGTAGCTGTTACACTACTCCAAAAAAGAATATTTGAAGCTAATGTTAAGCTTCTAAGGATATGTTAATTGGCTAAGTACCTCACCTTACCAGAGGACTTAGGTCTTTGTTATGCACATTGGAGATAAAGCTTCAGCTGTGTTAATACAGAATTATAGGCTAGAGTCATGGAAGTATTTTAAAAAGAAACCTGGTGAAACATATCTTGTTTCCGAACAACAGTTAATTGGTTATTACAAAATACTGATATTTGGCCTATCACTTATACAAATTTTTCAGGCAAAATTGATAATTTTACTCTTTACATGCTTTTGTACTTCCTACATATTTGTGCGTACTACCCATAGGAAATGCGCTTAGAGCATTAATAGGTGGTTCTTCTAATAAAAAGGCTACAGATATGATTGGATCACTTGCTTATTCTCTTGAGTTTCTGCTGCTTCAGCACAGATTATTAAATTCCATGCGCTTCCACTGTTTTTTATATGTTAAAAAATCAAGCTTTCACTTCATATACTGATAGTCATTGTGTGGTTTGTGGTTTACAATTGATTTCAATCACTTAATGCTTTATTGGAGACAGGTTTTCTACTTGAAATCAGTGAGTGATTCCAGTGTAAATTGTCTAACAACTCACTGTCCTTTCAGTGCTCTGGCTCAGAGAACTAAACAAAACCATAGACCCAGCTCTTTGAAAATGATAATGGAGTTGATAGCACACCCTCACGAAAAGAGGAAGACTCCATTTGCTTACTTTCAACGCCCAGCCTCACCCTGCCAACTCAGATTCCTAAATAAGGCTAAATCTGGACCTTGTTTACAGGATTTGACATTTCTAATTAATGCTTATGTTTAGGTAAATAAAGTTTGTGAGGTGCTAGAGAGATGGCTTAGTGGTTAAGAGCACTAAATACTGTTCCTTTATAGGACATTTAAGAACTTAAACTGGATTGCCTGGGCTCCTTAACAAGGGAGGACAGATACCATACAGATTAGGCCTTACATAAGAAAAATTAGTGAAAAAATCTCATTCCTTATATATCCAAAACAATAATGCTGAAAACAATAATTTGGTATACAAGTCAAATTATAAATACAAGTGCTCAGTGTCCTCAATTTAATCCTCGAGGACTTATCTTAATAAACAATATTTTAACAATTTTAATAAATAAATAGGGGGAGTTATCCCTGTATTCCCTGTATTCTAAAATATGCTCCTTTTATTTCAATTTTAAAATTTGGATGCCAAAGTTTATGGCACCCTACAACTAGGCATACTTCTGCCTAGGTGAGAGAGATCCACATATTGACATGATCCTGTCCAGATATTTTATATGGGGAAGAGGGAATGTTTGTGTTTTTTCTACAGGATGCTACAAGAGTGTGCCAGCTGCCTGGGTGGTTGCTGAGACTTGCTGATCCTGGTTACATGAAGATTCAGCTATCGTGGTTCGGGTCCCTAGAGTCATTCCTCTGCCCTGAAAGGAAGGCGGAAGATCCCCCCTTCACCTTTTGTCATCACAGAAATTTTGCCGTTGCTGCAGTCAGTGTTACCGCTGCGTGTGTTCCCGTCCCACTGTGGCCTACGCTCAGACTCTGTACACTGCTGCTTGCTGACTCCAGCTGTTACCCCTGTCCCTTCATTTCCCTGGTGACTCTTGCTGCCTTAACTGGTAACTGGTGTTGCCATTTTACAGACTGTAGCTTCACAGAAAGCCACCTGTGTAAAGCTACAGTGACTGGAGAACTCTGTCCTGGTCATACAGATCTCAGAATTTGGTTCCATTGTTTGCTGGTTGTTCCAGAGAAAAATGACTGATCCTGAACTGCCCTGGAAAAGACCTTGACACTTTCGCTGCTATTGTAGCAGCCTTTACTGCTGCAGACATTGTGTCTGCAGTGTCTGAGTTATCCTCCCCTATTGTTAGACAAGTACAATGGGTGAACTTTCTGGAGTAGTTACTAACAATTGGAAATTCTAAATTTCATTATAGGAGTGGCTTGACCATGGCCCTTGGTGGCAACAGCTGAGGAGGACCAAATGAGGTGCCCACTACTTATCGGGAGTGGCTCTGTTTGATGCAGCCCTATGCTGTGGATCAGTATTCATACCATGGTTGGTTTGCAAACTCAGACCTCAACAATAATGTGACAAGGCCGTTATTCACTCAAGCACTTGTGGCCATTGTACAAAGGGCCTCCACTGAATTTGGTTATCTTGCTCAGGACTTACTCTGTATCTGAGTTCCCTGCTCCTGCACCCCAAGGACCTGTGGGTCCATTTGCACTGGGAGGAGAGGGTCTCTCTCTGTATTCTGAGTTCTCTGCTCTTGCACCCCATAGATCTGTGGATCATTGCACTGGGATTGAGAGAGACTCAGTGATTTCCTTTGATCAGCCCCTGCACATCGCTGAGGTTTCCTCATTGCACGCGATATGGGTGATCATGACTGCTATAAAATTTATAAATAATAAGGGTGAGATGTAGAGGGCATGAATAACATTCGCCACCACTAGATGGGCTGGCTTCCACTGCGCCCCACGTGGAAGGCCAGGTCAGTCAAGATGGCGCTTAGCCTTTACTGGAAGCCGGGCTCCCTATGGGGAGATTAACTGTGTTCGCATGTGCAAAAGTGCCTTCCTGCCAGGTCTTTGCCCAATCTGGGGCGTGCCTGATGAGGTCATGAGTAAGCAACCAATCAGGTGTGGGTGCGTGCACGGGGGATAAATAGGCGCGCCTGGCGGCGCAAGCGGGGCTTCCACCATGAGAGAGGAATAGACAGAAATAAAAGTCACTCATAGTAAGAATTTCTATGTCTCGCGTGCTCCTTGCCGGCGGGAAGTCGTGCGTGGGACATGCTATTAGGAAGTGGTATTGGAAGTCCAGCAGAGTGCCTGGGCTTCACTGGATGAAGAGTACATTAACTCAACAATTTATCAAGACTCTTGGCAAAGTGTAGAATCAGCTGTTAAATGGGGTAACACAGATTGAAAACACAAGCTTTCTCTAAATAGCATCCACCAAGTTAGATTCCAAACATTTTTAATAGGATGTGAAATTTATTTTACAGGAAATTGTTTCTGCCTATATTATTAGCTGGTTTTCTTTTCTAAAGAATATTTTAATAGAAATAAAAATCATATCACTTTCTACCCTCCTACCAATCTATCCTTATTCTAGCACAACCTGCCTCCCAATTCTCAAGTTGATAGCCACTTTCTTCTGTTATTATTGTTACATATATATGTGTATATATACATCACACACACACACACACACACACACACACACACACACACTACATAAGTTCTGCCTGCTAAGTCTATTTTTGTTGTTTGTGGGTATATGTTTCCAAAGCTGACCTTCTCTACTGGACAACCAATAAGGGGGTTATCCCTGGAAAAAGCTAATTCTTCTAGCAATTATTAGTTGTCGGTAGTTCTTTGTCTATAGTTGCAGCACCATAAATTTTTCTCACCTTGATGTTAGCATGTCCACTGACAGTGGCCCTTGTTCCATTGTTTTTTATGTAGCTATTTCTAGGTTAAATTGTTTCAAAATGGATCTCTTGGTATTCTGGTTCTTACCGTCTTTATGCCTTCTCTTCCTCAATATTCCCTGAGCCATAGATACAGGAGCTTTTGTGTAAATGCATCTACTGGTGCTTAGTTCCTGGTGATCCATTGATTACTGTGTTAGTTGCTGTTTTCTGTGATAGTTACCATTGGCTGTATAGAAAAGAATCCTGAATGAGGGGTGGTAGCTACACTTACCCATGAGTATAAGGATAAGATTTAGAATGCGGTAAGGAACTATGATGGTCCAGTAAACTCTGAGAACTAGATTCCTACTCTTGGCCCGTGAACTCACTAGCCTTGGGAAGCTGGTTGGATTTCCAGTATGGGGTTTTCATTATTTCCAGCCAGTTTAGATCAACCACAGTGACCAAGGTGAGGTTTAGGTTCCGTGATGGCAGAGTAAAAGCATGGTAAAAAGCAGAAAGCTGTTGCCAAAATATGTGTCTTTGCAGTTAAATGACTGGGGTCCCATTGACATTACAGTTGCCACTTCCTGGAAGCTGCATTTGGACTTGGGCCATACAGCATCTTCTGTCTCAGTAAAGGAGACTCTTCTTCTATGGGGATCTCTGTGCTCCTACTTTCTTCCACTTCTTCTATGGAGAAAAACAAAATGAAGGCAATAAGTCATGGCCACTAACATTGTCTTCTTTTAGAGTCAACTCTGCCATTTAGCATTTGTGAAGTCCAGTACATTCATCGAGTTGAGAGTACATGTCATTTATGACAAGAGATTGGGAAGTTCTGGACATGGTTTTAGAAATCTGCCTACCACAGAATTTTATGGAATAGAGAGAAAACAAGCTTTGGGATGAGGGACAGGAGAAATTTAAAACAGAATTTTACAATTTGACTTAAAATATCTTTTGGAGGAATATTTATTTAACTCTCCATAAGTTAATACATGGAGAAAGAGAAAGGGAACAAGCCAGTGAAAGATAACTGACCACTTCCAAACCTA
Source organism: Rattus rattus (assembly GCF_011064425.1). NCBI lineage: Eukaryota > Metazoa > Chordata > Mammalia > Rodentia > Muridae > Rattus > Rattus rattus. Next base: position 19,450,353 of record NC_046164.1, read on the forward strand.
TTTTATCACAAAGAAACAATAAATCACAACACCAATTCGAAGGCTACCTAACAGAATGAAATGAGATTATACACTAAAGACATATAACATATAACTGGCACTCAATTAATTGATACATATCGCTAATCTTTTAGAGTAGAAATATATGGGCATAGAATTCCAGTAGCAATCTGCCTCTAGCCAGGAGAAAAACTGGACTCTGTATGTTCCATCTATTTGTCTTCCTTCTGAAGCCTGGGTGTTTACTCCCCTTTTCAACATTCCTGAAAAAGCTCACAGCCTTAGCAGTGAATGTACACGTTTTTTCCCTTGTACTTGATAAATGAATCCAACTAATTCCACTGGCATGATGACAGGCCTCAACAACAAAAGTGTTTCCAGAAAAGTTCCTATGTATTTCCTACATATTGTACATGTGTGGTGGGTCTCTTTCACCCACCAGCACTGAGGTCAGGGAAGCATCCCTTACAGACATGGTGCTGTTGTCAAATCAGGAAGAAACAGAATGGGTAAAAAACATCCTCACTCAAATATAATCTTGTATGTCATGGTGCACTTGAGACATATCAAAGCAGGACATCAATTAGCAAGAATATGTTACCATCCCACTGCAAGGAACGGAAAAGATGCTAAACATGCTGACACAACCATCATGGTCCAGCAGTCCTTACACATCTACTTGTACTTGCACTATTTAGCTTTGCCTGGCTTTCGGGTGCATCTGCCATCCTAACATCAGTTTACAGTTGTGAGGTGCACTGTTAAAAGAACACTAGTACTCAGCTCTGCTTAGAATTTATCTCAGGAAATATGAACTCACGACTGAAAACAACATGCTAAAAACTCACATGATCAATTACAAATAACTCTATACTCAGAAATACATTTTAATGTGTAGACGTTAGCCAGTTTCATTTGTTGCCAAACCATAATAACAGAATATAATTCAGAATGTTTCAAAATCAGAAATTAACTCATGACTCCTAAGAATCAAGTCGGTTAGTAAGCATTTACTGGAAAGTGAATGGATTTCAGAGTATATTTATTTCTTAGTACCAACAATTATGCTCTTATTTACTGTTCCCAGAAAATTTGAAAAGTTACATATTGCTTCAATAACTCATACTACATTGCATTTTCATTTAAATCACTCTGTTTAAAGCAACACAGGATTTATTATAACATTAAAGCCCTGTACAGCAATACCGGCATGTTTTGTTTTGTAATGTCAAAATGAGTGTTAGAGTTTTGAGACTAATATTAGATGTGAATTTAAAAATAATTACACTCATGTGTATTAACTATGTCACATTCGTTCCTATATTCTAGTATGTTATTGTTTAAATATAACGTAAATTTTTTTTTCAGTGTGTAAATGGATATTTTGTAGCCTTGAGTTTATCCCTATGTGGGAAATGGGTTCCCCCTTGTGGTTATATGAACTCACTTGCGTTCACTGCTTGTAAAGGAAAAGTGTCTTGATGTGGTATCAACAATGAAGCGAGGCTTGGGCCTTTTCATTGTGGAGGTCCTCATTATCTGTACGAATGACTCCAAATAAATCTAAGCATACATATAAAAATAATGTGTTGTATTTTAAATCTTTTACTGTGCACAAAAACATTGGAGCACAACTTTATTAAATTTATAGTTGAAAATGAAACTATTGAAATGTTAATTCACATTAGCTATTCAATAAGCACTTCCTGAGAAGCCAGCCCCTCTCTGCATAAGCACAGTCAGCTTTTCTGTTTCTCTCTTACTGGAGTGACTGGGTGAAGAATCTCCCTCAGCTTCACCCCCTTATCTCAGCTCTGGGCTCCACAGTGCTCTGCCTTCTGAACAGATACATCTTCTCAAATGATCTCTGCAATGGAAAAAGTCTTTGTTGTCAGCATACACAGAGCTTTCTCTGTTTAGTTTCTTCCCTCCTATTCCTCTTGGTCCAGTGCTAAGCACAAATATTAAAAACTGAAAGAGTGTTCTGGGCAGGAAATAGAATACAGTGGACAATGTCCTTCAACTTCTATGGGCATAAACATGACCTGAGGAACTTAATAATTGTACATAGTCCAAAACTGACTTAAAAAAAGCAAGGTTTCATTTTAGGTAATTGACTTAAGCACCTATTCTACATTTGTCTGAGTCGATTAGATCAGGAAAGAAATCTGTGTGAGTAACTTTGTCATTGTGCTTTCTAGAGTCCACTCTGAGCCAAATCAAGCAAGATTTCCCAGAATTAGTCCGCAGATAACTGCTAACTTAATACACTGCTAGCTTGAAAACCACTGTGTTGCATATAGGGGCATCATAAAGGTAGCACAGGAAGGGAAGGACTATAGGGGTACACCTGGAATACAACAAAATTGGGTTTACTGGTTCATTTGGATTAAGGAGACTGTATATCAAAGGGATGGTCTGTGTCTCATTATGCAAAATAAAGAAGTTATTTTAGTACATGGGAGAAGGCTTATTATTTCAATGAGTACAAAACAGAGTTGCATGTGCAGAGGTCAGCATCAGGTCTTCCTTGCAAAATGTAACCTTAAACCTGAGTTTGATGTACAGTCCTATATCTAGAGACCTCTTATCTATACAAAGGCAGGCACCTCAGCTGTTAATCTAGAATGCTTTTCTGTGTCAAAATTACTTCAATCTTCCAGGCAAGAAAGAGATTTCATCCTGACCGATACAATTTCAAGTGGCAAGCTTTTTTTTTATTGGATGATTTTAGAGAACAAAGTTCTCTAAATCACCTGCAGGAGACACTTTACAGCTGTGATGTGTGGGGCTGTGTTTATTCTTGTCAAATTGTGGCCAGTTGTGCCTGTGCCTTTTTTAATGATGCAGCTGACTTTAGCATCTGAGAATATTTTTTTTTCTTTGCAAACAGAACCTTTGCCTCATAAGGTTGTCTTGAGGAGAGAGACAGAAGAGATAAGGGTCCAGATGGCCTGGCAGTATGTTCATGTTACTTTTTCATTCATTAATCTGATAACGAAGCCTTGAGTGCCTACTATATGCCATGCCCTTTGCAAACCTCTGGGATCCCACTAATGGAAGAAAACCAAAGAATTGTGTGCAGGAATCCTACAAGGTGACTGGGAAAAAATACACATCAGCAGACAATTATAATCATGTACGGACAAGTTGTAGCTGTGCTGACAGGTGGAATTCAATGAACATTTATTGTATCCTTGGAATTCAGGAAATGGAAAAACATTGTCAAGTTTACAGGCCTTAAAAGGCTGATGAGGAGTTAGGGGAGTAGCCCAGGGTAGAAGAAAAAGAACTCTCAGAGCAGAATCATCTGGGTCTTACCTATTGTTTCTCTTTGTTTTGGAGTTTGATGCAGAGTCTTCTGTTTTCTCAGTCTGGCTTTGAACTTGGCACCCTGCTGTCATAGCCTCTAGATTACTGGTATCCAACAGAGGTGCTACCATGGCCAGTTGAAAATAAGAGTCATCTGGGTTTTAACCTTGGCTGTACCTCTATGTATCAACTCAAGTTGCAGTTTTCTCCTTCTTATATGAGTAACAAAGACAGAAATGTTTACAGTTGAGCATGCAGTATAAGAGCAGAAGTTCTATGTAATAGGAATATGTGGGTGAGCAAGGGACAAGAGCCTGACCTTTATGAGTATGTGTACAGAAGAGGATGCTGACTCACATGATGCAAACAAGGGTAACAAGCAAGTAGACTACTTAATAGTTAGATAATAAACTGGGGAGGAATTGTCAGCAAAGAAGACTGGAAGAGGTTGTGAGTCAAGGGTCAAATAGCTGACATGACATCTCTGGAAACGTGCACTGCCTGCTGTGACTTTCCAAGATGTTAGATTACAGAAGCAATGCTAAGCAGCTGGGACTCCCCCAGCCTACATCAATCCGGACATTGACCTTATGTTCTATTTCCTTCTTCCCCCATACTGTTGCCCTTTTAACGTTAAGGAGTGGAACAGCTCTTGTCTCCTCACTGGGAAAGAATCTTTCTGAACAAAAAAGATCAGTTTCCTGATGACACTGATAGAGATTTTAACTTGGAGCCTTCAGAACTTAAATATTGTAGATTCCCATTTCTATATTCATACTCCACATCAAGCCAAAGGTTGAGTCAAGTGTCTTATTCTTACCACATTTTCCTTCTCAACCACCTATCCCTCTCCTCATGAGCAGAACACTGTAGAGAGCTGTTTAAATGCCTGAAATTCATGAGCCATTTCAGGTTAGTTTTTTTTAAAGGAGTATTCCATTCAAAATATCATAACATCCTTCTGAGAAGTACTAGTTTAGAAAAACAAACCTTTTCCCACAGAAGTTAACTCCTTTCAAAACTGAATTAAATACTGTTTTCAAAGCCTACATTGCTTATTTAAGACTTTTCTCTTTTTCTCTGAAATACTTAGGAATTTTGTACTTCAGACACACCTATTTAATCAAGGTGACTCTGATTAAGTACCATAGGTTTTTTTTTGTTTGAATAGTAAATGTTACTTTTATTTAAGTTGTAAAACAAGGTGCTTAATAATGAGCAGGATGATATAGATAATAGGTTTTTGACTGATGAAGTTGATGATTATTGTAAATGATAGATCATGCTCAAACCTGTTTGGTATCAAACAGCAGCAAAGATATATATATATATATATATATATATATATATATATATATATATAAATTTTGTGTGTATAGGTATATATGCTAAAGACTATTTGAAGAATTTTCACAATAACACTGTAATCTGAAAGGAAAACATATTTCAATGTCAGTCTATAATAGACTATTATGAATAATGTGGTGGGTTATATGATGCATGTCTTTAATTCTAATACTTGGTAAACAGAGGCAGGAGAATTTCTATGAGTTTAAGGTCAGTCTTGTGTTCTAGAGCAGCCAGGACTACACAGAGAAATCCTGGCTATAAAAACAAACAAACAAAAAAAGTACATATTTTAATTTTATTTTTTCCCGTAATGAAGTATTCAGCAATAATGTCAGAGAACAAATTATGGCCATATATGGCAACATTAGTTCAACAAAACAAAACATCCAAGAGTAAATGTTTCATTTCTCAACTTAAACATTTTCTGAAACTATGATATAATAGGAACTTGCATGTGAATTACAAAAATGCATTGAAAATGCACATAATTAAATGACATTAATTCTTGAACATTACATACAAATATATCACTCCCCTTCTGGTAAAATATACACAGACAAGCTTCTTGAGTGCGAGGTAAGGATATAGAGATGAATTGGCTGGGATTTATGGGCTGATACAATAGCAATGATTAAAGGAGCCTTGCCTTAAGAGAAGGAATTTATGGGAAGCAAAGGAATAATGCTGCCTCTCCTGAAAGAAGACTGGTGTAAGGAAAAGAGAAAAGCTAGTTACCAAACCCCAGGAGGTTGCCCTGCTGGAGAGGAGTTTAGAAGAGGAACAAAGCCTCAGAACTATTGCCATAGGAAGGCAAGGCATGGTGTGGTGCAATTCACTTCCCTCCTGCCTTCCAGTCACTTGCTAGATCTTGCCACTAAGCAAATCCAACTAGAAGCCAGAGATACTACTAATGTGATCGATGCAAGTCATTGAAAAATGCAGTTACATGAGGTTGGGGTGTGACTGTAGGGAATTACAGAGCAGGTTCCCACAGAGAAAAAAATACACATTAGGCTGATTTCCCCATATTATCTGAAGAAGAGGTAGTCCTAAAGGATGCTGGGCTTTTTTCCTTTAGTGTTTAAATGTAAGAATAATATGAGAAATGTTTTAATAATGGGAAAACTATGTCAATGTATATGAAGGGATGTATTTCCCTTTCACAGTATGAGTTTAAGTGTATGTGAGAGAAAAAGCTGTAGGGCAAGAGTAGTCTTTATTTTTTAGGTTTGTTGTTTATGTTTTTGTTTTTGTTTTTATTCTTTAATCCTTTTTATACAGCCCAGATTTTATCCCCCTCCCGGTCTGCCCCTCGACCATTCCCCATCCCCTATCTCCTCCTCCGTGTCTCCAAGAGGGTGTCCCCATTCCCCCCACTCCAACCTTATCCTACTAGGCCTCCCCACTCCCTGGGGTCTCAAGTCTCTTGAGGGTTAGTTAGGTGCATCTTCACTCACTGAGGCCAGATCAGGCAGTCCTCTGCTGTATATGTGTTGGGGGCTTCATATCAGCTGGTGTATGCTGCCTGGTTAGTGGCTCAGTGACTGAAAGATCTCAGGGGGGCATCCAGATCAATTTCCTTTGTAATAGGAAGAGATAGATGTGAAAACAAGTCTGAAGGTAAAGGTGTATGTGTGCACATATATATATATATATATATATATATATATATATATATATATATATATATATGTGTGTGTGTGTGTGTGTGTGTGTACGTGTGTGTTGGGGGGGTGTACATGCTAAATGTGTGTATGAGATGTGAGAGTAGATTACATATAACAGGATCTGTATGTGAGCCTATGTGGAAACATGCAAGTAAATTTGAAAGTATGCCCATGTGTCCAAATGTGGTTATGTATATAAAAAATGTTTGAATGGGTGAAACTGGTACACTGATGACAGTATTCAGATGCACATGAGATACACAGATGGTGTAAGAATGTGAAGTAAATGATTTGTTAAGAGCATGATTAGGGGATTAGGGATTTAGCTCAGCGGTAGAGCGCTTGCCTAACTTGAGCACAAGGCCCTGGGTTCGGTCCCAGCTCAAAAAAAAAAAAAAAAAAAGCATGATTGGGAGAGGTGTAAAACGGAGATGTGTGCATATGAATAAGTGTGTGTGTGCAACTTTGTGGATTGCAATGTGTGTGCATGTGTGTATACATGTGTGCATGTGCATTAGTATGTGGTGTATATGTGTGTGCATGTGTGTGTGCATATTTGTGTGTGTGATGAGCATGGGCATGTGCTTATTTGTGATATATGTGTGCATGCTTGTGTGTATATGTATATGCCTATGTATATGTGTATATGTGTGTGATATATGTGTTTATGGTTCATGTGTGTTCATATGCAAGTGTGTGTGTGTGTGTGTGTGTGTGTGTGTGTGTGTGTGTGTACAGATACTAGGGTGATGTATAGGACTAAGGAGATGAGCGAGTGAGGCCGTGTTATTTATGAGGCTTGTGTGTGTTTGGAAGGGGGTTGTTGGACCATATATGTGAGTATAAACACATAAATCCATAGAAATATTTTTCTTGGAAGAGAGATGGACATAAGAAAGAACCAATTAATATCGGAAATAGTGATTTCTAATGGTAGAATAAAAGAAATATGAAATCTTTCTGCAGTCAGAAAAGCAACAAATATTTTTTTCATTCTGTTTATTCTCAGAACATAAAATATATATTGTTCTTTTTGCATGTTGTGTAAAATAAAAATCTTCATTGGTAGGTTATTTCTTGATTATCAACACAGTAAACTGTAACTATCTGAGAGAAAACCTGATGGTGCTGTCGGGTATTTTTCATTTCTCTTTTAATCTTTAGGCTGATGCCTATTCTCAAGTATTTTTAGTAAACACCATCTCTATTTAATGATATCTAGTCATAAAATTATTTCCTATGTCGAAGTCACGAACTCAACTTTGTCCTATGTCCAGGCCCCTAATAAAAGGACAAGGAGGACAGAATAGTGTTGTGTATCCCTTTCCTGCCCCCACCCTAACACCTTTGCAATAAGATTTCTCTTAGCTAAGAAAAACTTTACCTTTGTTTTTCTTTTTCTTTTTCTTTTTCTTTTTCTTTTTCTTTTTCTTTTTCTTTTTTTCCCTGCAAGAGGATTTTTTCCCCCATCTTTATTAACTTGGGTATTTATTTACATTTCCATTGTTATTCCCTTTCCCAATTTCTGGGCCAACTTTCCCTTAACCCCTCACTCTACCCTTCTATATAGTTGTTTCCCTCCCAATCCTCCTCCCTATTACCACCCTCCCCCAACAATCACGTTCACTGGGGTTTCAGTCTTGGCAGGACCAAGGACTTCCCCTTCCACCGGTGCCCTTACTAGGCTATTCATTGCTACCTATGAGGTTGGAGCCCAGGGTAAATCCATGTATAGTCTTTGTGTAGTGGCTTAGTCCCTGGAAACTCTGGTTGTTCATTGTTGTTCATATGGGGTCTCAAGCCCCTTCAAGCTCTTTCAGTCCTTTCTCTGATTACTTCAACGGGGGTCCTGTTCTCAGTTCAGTGATTTGCTGCTGGCATTCGCCTATGTATTTGTTGTATTCTGTCTGTGTCTCTCAGGAGAGAACTACATTCGGTTCCTGTCAGCCTGCACTTCTTTGCTTCATCCATCTTATCTAGTTTGGTGACTGTATGTAGAAGGCTGCAATAACATTCACCACCACTAGATGGCGCTGGCTTCCACTGCGCCCCACGTGGAAGGCCGAGCTAGACAAGATGGCTCTGGCTTCCGCCACGCCAGCCGACTTCCTTTCAGGAAGTTAACTGTGTGCACATGTGCAAGAGTACCTTCGTGCCGGGTCTTTGCCCATCCCGGGGCGTGCCTTATGAGATCATGGGTAAGCGACCAATCAGGTGTGGATGCGCAGCGCTAGGGTGTATATAGCTGCGCAATGCGGGCTTCTCCATAAGATTTTAATAAAGTTTGGACGCAGCAAGGATTCTTATGTCCCCGCGTGTTTTCTTGCTTTCGAGAGGAAGCGCGAGGGACATTTGGTGCCGAGAACCGGGAACAAAAGCCACACCATCGCCAGGGGCCAAGGAGGGCCTCCGTTTCACGGAAGGGATCCAGAAGCTGTGAGTGGGGGTAAGACTCTGAGAGACTATGTTTAGCCTTGATCTGTTCTGCCTCACTCCTCTGCCGGATGCGGCGGGAGCCTCGATTGTTGTTTTGACCGCCCTCGGGTTTTTTCTATTAGCCTTTGAGCTTCGAGTTACCGCCAAACAATGTCAGAGGTCGCGTGGGAACTGCCCAGCTGTAACAGCAAAGCGGAGAGTGTTGGGGGAAGGGCAAGGCGGCGTGTAAGAAACAGAGTATAGTGAAAGGTTGCAACGAAAAAATGATACTGATCGATTTCAAGCACCAGGCCCCTCTGCGGTCTTACCACTGCCAGAGGCGAAAGGTTGGGGAAAGAAAGCCCCGGGAGAGAAAAAGGGAGGAGATAAAAGGAACACAGTATTTTGGGAGAAAAATTTTGTCTTTGTGCTTGTAAAAGGTGTGATTAAGCTCCCGCGCCGGCCCGCGGGATGCCGCGGCGTCCGTGCGCCGACGCGACAGCTTTGCAGAGTCATACTGATTAGGCTTGATAAAGGTAGACCGCCTGAAAATTTATTCAGGAGAATCAAACAAAAGGACATCTCAATGCCCATGCACAGCTTGATGGAGTTAATGTAATTGGGTTGTGAGTGGAAATACTCCGGACTGTGTTTCACTTCCATACCATTGGCGAATGTCAGTCGTGCTGCTCAGATAATATATCTCAGTATCTTACAGGAATTGGGTTTCAACACGTTGATTGACTAGTCCAGGAATTGAGACAATCCATCGTCCATATCGACTCCACTCGAGTGGATAGTCACCGTGAACACCATCTGTTTTTTTCCCCTCTTTGTCTATTGTCTGTCCCTGGTGCACCAGGATGTCCCCTGTATGTCAGTGTATGTCTGTGGTTTTTGTTTCTCGTTGTTTAAATGTTTTATGTTTCATGTTCAAAAGAAAAAATGGTAAAAACTTTATCTGCCGGTCGTTCACACCTTGATTTGGTTTTAACTCGTTTCAAAAAGGGAACAAATGAATAAAAAACAGTTTCAATCAGGCCTTTAGAGCCCTACGCCTGCAGCCAGGAGTCTAGGTTAGCTGGAGAAGCTGCCCAGAGGCTAAGCGTCTGCACGAGCTGATCTTAAAGGCGCCAGCAGCTTCTCAGCTTCTTTGGTACAAGAGAGCTGTTTCTCTTAGAGAAATCCCTGACTTATTATTTGACTCAACAGGTGACAAGGTGCTTCTCTTAAAATCATAGCTAAAAAGGTAAAAATGGTGTTTGGTCTAAATATTGAAGATATGTGTAGCCACTTCAATTTGTTTCTGATTGCTTTTAAATGTGTAAATATGCTCTACTTGCCTTGGTCATAGATTGTTGGCTTTTTAGTTATTGGATATGGTTAAAAAGGTATAATATTGGTAACAGAAAGTTGACATAAAGCTGGTAATTTGGATGAAGTCATTCTAGATAACATGTGACATGGGCCAACCTAGGGAAACAGGTCTAAATTGAGATAATATTTTTATGGAATTCTTATCCTAGAAACTAGGCTTCTAAAAGAATTTAGGACAATGTCTCTTTGTTGAGGTACTAGAGACTACGCCATCGTGCATTCATTTATAGGAATTGGCAGTCAAACTTTGTACTAGTTTGTTGGAGGTCGAATTTTGCTTTCCAAAGTTGTGGTTTGCCCTGAAGCTATCTGTATTTTGATGCTAATTCCACTGCCCTAAGGACAGCTGCCTAGTCACGTACTCAGAACTCAGGTGACCTTGTGGTTGTGCTCTGTTGTTATAAGGAGAATTTAAGGATTGTGATTTAGGATTGCCAATGTTACATTGACTAACTCAAACTTATTTTTAATTAAGAAAAAATCAAACAGGTAGAGATTGTTACAAGATTTATAGAAGATTGATGAGGTTTTGGAACTTGTGAGAGCATTACAGCCAATTTCCTTACTCCAACTGCCATTTCAAGATAGATTTAGAGGATTGATTTTGAGTTTTCATTTCGTGAGCTTGCTTATAGTTTTAGAGAGCCCACAAAGTGATATCATTAGTAATGGCTAACAGCCTTATATTATGTAATTTTGTTGCTTCTTCAATGTAAAAGGTTAGAACTTAAATCTTTCAGTGAATATGGGAATTTTTACTACAAACATTTGCTCTCAAAATGAGCTTTAATATTTGGGGAGTAGCTGTTGCACTACTCCAGAAAAGAATGTTTGAAGCTAATTTTAAGCTTCTAAGGATATGTTAATTGGCTAAGTACCTCACCCTACCAGAGGACTTAGGTCTTTGTTATGCACATTGGAGATAAAACTTCAGCTGTGTTAATACAGAATTGTAGACTAGAGTCATGGAAGTATTTTAAAAAGAAACCTGATAAAACATATCTTATTCCAAACAACAGTTAATTGGTTATTACAAAATACTGATATTTGGCCTATTACATATACAAATTTTTCAGGCAATATTGATAATTTTACTCTTTACATGCTTTTGTACTTCCTGTATATTTGTGCATACAACCCATAGGAAATGCGCTTAGTGTATTTATAGGTGGTTCATCTAATGAAAAGGCTACATGTATGATTACATCACTTGTTTATTCTCTTGAGTTTCTATTGCTTCAACACAGATTATTAAGTTCCGTAGTTTAGCCACTGTTTTTAAATCAAACTTTCAATTCATATACTGATAGCCAATGTGTGGCTTGTGATTTACAATTGATTTCAATTACTTAATGCTTTATTAGAGACAGATTTTCTACTTAAAAATCAATGAGTGATTTCAGTGTGAATGTCTGACAACTCACTGTCCTTTCAGTGCTCTGGCTCAGACAACTAATTTAAACCTTAGGCTCATATCTAACTTTGAAAATGGTAATAGAGTTGATATGAAAAAAAGAAGACTCTATTTGCTTACTTTAAATTCTCAGCCCCGCCCTGCCAGCTCAGGGATTTCTAGTACGACTAAATCTGGACAATATTTACGAGAATTGACATTTCTAATTAATGCTTATGTTTAGGTAAATAAAGTTTGTGAGGTGCTAGAGAAATGGCTTAGTGGTTAAGAGCACTAAATACTGTTCCTTAATAGACCGTTTAAGAACTCAAACCGGATTGCCTGGGCTCCTTAACAAGGGAGGGCAATGATACCAGACAGATTGTAGGCCTTACATAGGAACAATTAGTCAAAAAATCTCATTCTTTATATGTCCAAAACAGTAATGCTGGAGACAATAATTTGGTATACAAGTCAATTTATAAATACAAGTGCTCAGTGTCCTCAATTTAATCCTCGAGGACTTACCTTAATAAATAATATCTTTACTATATCTTAATAAATAAAAAGGGGGAGTTATCCCTGTATGCTAAATAATGCTCCTTTTATTTCAATTTTAAAATTTGGATGCCAAAGTTTATGGCACCCTACAACTAGGCATACTTCTGCCTAGGTGAAATAGAGAGATCCACATATTGACATGATCCTGTCCAGATATTTTATATGGGGAAGAGGGAATGTTTGTGTTTTTTCTACAGGATGCTACAAGAGTGTGCCAGCTGCCTGAGTGGTTGCTGAGACTTGCTGATCTTGGTTACATGAAGATTCAGCGTTCCTGGTTCGGGTCCCTTGAGTCATTCCTCTACCCTGAGAGGAAGATAGAAGATTCCCCTTCACCTTTTGTCATCACAGAGATTTTGGCGTTGCTACAGTCAGTGTTACCGCTACGTGTGTCCAGTTCCACTGTGGCCCACTCTCTGACCCTCTGTGCACTGCTGCTTTCTGGAGAAGACTGGACTCCAGCCGTTGTTGCCTCCCTCATTTCCCTGGTGACTCTTGTTGCCTTAACTGGTCATTTTACAGACTGTAGCTTCACAGGAATGCCACCTGCGTAAAGCTGCTGTGGACTGGGGAACTTTGTCCTGGTTATACAGATCTCAAACATGTTTCCCTTGCCTGCTGGTTGTTCCAGAGAAAAATGACTGATCCTGAACTGTCCTGGAAAAGACCTTGACACTTTCGCTGCTATTGTAGCAGCCATTACTGCTGCAGACATTGTGTCTGCAGTGTCTGGAGTTTTCCTCCCCCAATCTATTGTTAGACAAACACAGTGGGTAAACTTTCTGGAGTAGTTACTAACAATTGGGAATTCTAAATTCTATTATAGGAGTGGCTTGACTACGGCCCTTGGTGGTAACTGAGGTGAACCAGATGAGGTGCCCACTACTTATCGGGAGTGGCTCTGTTTGGTGCAGCCCTATGCTGTGGATTAGTGTTCATACTATGGTTGGTTTGCAAACTCAGATCTCAACAGAATCGTGACAAGGCCGTTATCACTCAAGCATTTGTGGCCATTGTACAAGGGGCCTCCCCTGGAATTTGGTTATCCACGCTCAGGAATTAGTCGGTATCTGAGTTCTCTGCTCTTGCACCCCATGGATCTGTGGATCCATTGCACTGGGATGAGAGAGACTCAATGATCCTTTGATCAGCCCTTCCACATCGCTGAGGTTTACTCATTGCACACGATAGGGTTATCAGGACTGTTATAAAATAATATAAAATAACTCAGGACTGTTATAATATAAATAAATAGGGGGAGATGTAGAGGGCCGCAATAACATTCACCACCACTAGATGGCACTAGCTTCCACTGCGCCCCACGTGGAAGGCCGAGCTAGACAAGATGGCTCTGGCTTCCGCCACGCCAGCCGACTTCCTTTCAGGAAGTTAACTGTGTGCACATGTGCAAGAGTGCCTTCGTGCCAGGTCTTTGCCCATTCTGGGGTGTGCCTTATGAGATCATGGGTAAGCGACCAATCAGGTGTGGATGCGCCGCGCTAGGGTGTATATAGCCGTGCCATGCGGGCGCGCGGGGGCTTCTCTATAAGATTTTAATAAAGTTTGGTCACAGCAAGTATTCATATGTCCCCGCGTGTTTTCTTGCTGGCGAGAGGAAGCGCGAGGGACAACTGTATATGTATGGGCCACATGAGGGGCAGGCTCTGAATGGGTGTTCCTTCTGTCTCTGTTCTACACTTTGCCTCCCTATTCCTTCCCAAGGGTATTCTTGTTCGCCTTTTAAAGAAGGAGTGAAGCGTTCGCATTTTGGTCATCCTTCTTGAGGTTCATGTGTTCTGTGCATCTAGGGTAATTAGAGCATTTGGGCTAATATTCACTTATCAATGAGTTCATACCATATCTGTTTTTCTGTGATTGGGTTACCTCACTCAGGATGATATTTTTCAGTTCCATCCATTTGCCTATGAATTTGATAATGGAGTAGTATTCCATTGTGTAGATGTACCACATTTTCTGTATCCATTCCTCTGTTGAAGGGCATCTGGTTCCTTTCCAGCTTCTGACTATTATAAATAAGGCTGCTATGAACATAGTGGAGCATGTGTCTTTTTTATATGTTGGGGCATCTTTTGGGTATATGCCCAAGAGAGGTATAGCTGGGTTGTCAGGTAGTTCAATGTTCAATTTTCTGAGGAACCTCCAGACTGATTTCCAGAATGTTTTACCAGTCTGCAATCTAACCAACAATGGAGGAGTGTTCCTCTTTCTCCACATCATCGCCAGCATCTGCTGTCACCTGAGTTTCTGATCTTAGCCATTCTGATTGGTGCGAGGTGGAATCTCAGAATTGTTTTGATTTGCATTTCCCTTATGACTAAGGATGTTGAACATTTCTTCAGGTGTTTCTCAGCCATTCAGCATTCCCCAGCTGTGAATTCTTTGTTTAGCTCTGAACCCCATTTTTTAATAAGGGTATTTGTCTCTCTGCAGTCTAACTTCTTGAGTTCTTTGTATATTTTGGATATAAGCCCTCTACCAGATGGATGATTGGTAAAGCTCTTTTTCCAATCTGTTGGTTGCCGTTTTGTTCTAACAACAGTGTCCCTTTTTTAAGCAATTGAAAGAGGCCTTAGATTATTTTAAACACGTCTTTTTTCTGAATTTCCTCATTTTCCTAATTATAAATATTAAAAGTCACCAATTCTAGTGTCCTTTTGAGAGTAAGTGGCTGAAGTGTTTTTATACTTTTAAATTTATTCTAAGGCCTTCTTTCAATTTTCCAAAATCGACTTATTATTTTAAATGGCTCCCTTTACTTCACTTTGTCACCTGTTGACATCTGTTGTCTATGTCCCTGGAATTGGTTGCTTGTATTCATGAACAACTAGCTTAATTTTATATATAATTGTTTTATATTATATCTCCACTTCACATTTAGAAAAATACTTTAGCTATGGAAATGTAAATTGAACAAATTCTATTGCAAATGCCATTAAGCTTAGTTGAACCCATAGTGCTATTGGCCCCAGAAAACACATCAGTAATTTTTGATGGTGCTGACACCCAGGGGTGTTTCCAGTTGTCTGATTAAGCTTTTCTTCGATATTGGTTGTAATGCTTTGAACCCCCTAAATCGGGAATCTGCATGTTCAAAAACTGAAGGTCGTTTTCTCCAATTGGTTTTTGATTGATCAATATAGAGACAACGGGCCTACAGACTGAAGCAGGACCTTTAAATTTGCCTGGGCAAGGAACTGGAAGGAAGGAGAGGCAAATTACCATGATTCAGAGGGAGATGGATCAGATTTAGAACTGCAGAAGGAAAAATCACCCAAAATGTAGGTGAGAAGAAATGTGCCCAGAAGCATCTTGAGCAGCAAACACTAAGGAATCGCCCAGTCAGAGCCAGGACAATAAAGATAAAATATAGAATTAAAGGGCTGTATACCAGGATTACTGAGGAAAATGGTCTCAATCGTTAGCATCCATGAGCCCTTTTTTAGGGTAAAGGAAGCGTGAGCACACCAGCATCAAACAGCAGCTGCATCAAAGCAGGGCTGCTGTTCTGTGAACACCTTATGTACCCATTTGAATTTGAGCTCTTCTGCGAGATCACCCCAGCCCATCTTGCAGAGATGTTGAGCCAGGAGACGAATTTTGTCAGTGGAAGTCGGGAGTGATCTTTTCCATCAGCAAAGGAGTTTGTGGATCTGCTCTGTCAGATCATCAGGATGCTTGAGTTTGTTGAGCTGGACTGTGCTGTGCCGCAGCACCTTCTTCAGAGAGTTCCTCAGCTAGCCAGTGGAGCAAGTTATCCCACAGGGCCTCTGTCAGGGAACATGTATCATCAGGTAATTACAGTAAAGTTAGGACTCTTGCTTAGGCATGTGCTGTTCTTTTTTTTTTTTTTTTTTTTTAATCTCTGTATTCTGTTTGTTTTTTTTTTCCATCTTTATTAACTTGAGTATTTCTTATTTACATTTCGATTGTTATTCCCCTTCCCAGTATCTGGGCCAACATCCCCCTAACCCCTCACCCTCCCCTTCGCTATGGGTGTTCCCCTCCCCATCCTTCCCCCATTACCGCCCTCTCCCCAAGAATTACATTCACTGGGGGTTCAGTCTTGGCAGGACCAAGGGCTTCCCCTTACACTGGGGCTCTTACTAGGCTATTCATTGCTCCCTATGACGTTGGAGCCCAGGGTCAGTCCAGGTATAGTCTTTGGGTAGTGGCTTAGTCCCTGGAAGCTCTGGTTGGTTGGCATTGTTGTTCATATGGGGTCTCGAGCTCCTTCAAGCTCTTCCAGTCCTCACCATGCTCATCACATAAAAGCTGCCTGCTCTCAGGTTTAGCCTCTGAGAAAGAAAGATACAAGACCACCCATAGGCTGCTGAAACTCTGCCAAGACCAAAGATCATCTGAGGGTCCTAGCATCTGCAGAAGCTTAGTGACATGAATGTCCTTAAGAATCAGAAGGGCTTCATAACATGATTTTATGCCCCATCCACACAATGTGATAGAGTAAGGGGGGCACTTGGTATTTTTAATCAGCTCATGTTAGAGTCTTGCCTGCTTTTGAATGGCACTGTGTTACAGGATATTGTGTAAGTACAAAAAAGATATTTCTCTTTGTCAACACTAATGTGGTAGATAAATACATAAGCTACTTAATTTTCACAGGGATATAACCACACAAATATTCACAGATATCCATGGTACCCAGGGTACATTCTACAGAAGTCCTTTACACTAACCTTTTGACTGACCTCAATACCAGTTATATCTGCAAGCATCTTGACCATGCATAGCCCCCACTAAGCCTGGGAACCCCCTGGCCATCTTTTATACTTCTGACTCCATTTTCCTACAGTCACTGGTTCGAGTGTGTGATTCAGACCATAATTCTGATGAAGTCCCTTTGTCCTACTCTCTTTCATCACAGACTACTTTTCCTGTTTTGTGATCACTCCCACATGTACAGCTTTCATAAACAGCACTTTGGAGCTGGTTTCTTATGAGAATTACTTAGGAAAAGGGTCTGATACATCCTGGTTTTTCAAAGTGTTATCCTAGCATCAAGTAATGCGCTCATTTTGATATCCATTGTACCTCATAGTTCTTCCACTCTTAATGTCCTTTATCCTTCTCCAGAAATCAGTAGTAGACTTGCTGGTGAATATTCACTCCACTATCCATCACCTCATTGACCTGTCTCATGTTTCACAAACAGGTTGGAAACACTCCACATATTTCTTTTTTTTTCTATTCTATTCTATTCTATTCTATTCTATTCTATCCTATCCTATCCTATCCTATCCTATCCTATCCCATCCCATTCTTTCTTCATCCCCCTTATTTCCTTTATTGTTTGTTTCTTTTTTTCTTTCTTTACATTGCTGAGAATCAAGGACAGGGTCTGACCCCTAGTCAGCAGTCACTCTACCACTTTGTAGACAACCATTCGGTCACTGGACTACATCCATCCACAGTCTGGAAAATCTTGTCCTTAGTCAACCAGACTGATTCCTCCTCTGTAGCCTAAACTTCTCAACATCACTATTTTCTCCCACATCCCAAACTTTCATGGCTCCAATTCCTCTGCTCCTAGTGATTTTACACATAGATCCATCTCTAGTAGCTATCCCCCATTGTCACGTGTCCCTGCAGAGTTCTGCCTGCCTCTACACCAGTAAGTCTTAAAGGCTCAGGTTTCTATATCCATGATGATCTTAGAACCAACCAAATTATGTGTTTCCTCTTCAGCTTCATGGAATCTAGTTTTCCAATTTTAATCCTTGGCTTCCCATGAATTCATGAAAAAATGTGTGGAATGCAACTAGCTATGCTACTTTCTGTCACGCATACTATTTGAAGTCCTGACAAGTCCACGGAGAAAACTCTACTTTTCTAAATTCAATTTAAAATTGTCTACACCAATGACTGGAGAATCCTTTCTTTTTCCTTTAAGTCACAACTTCACCCATTCTCTTTCAGTCAGTGTTTCTTTTCCTACTTTGCTCAAAGCTGTTTATGTAGTTCTTGACAGTGCCTTTACATTAGAAGTAATTTGCTTTCAGTCCCTAATCCTCAGTATGTTGTACTACATCCCCTCTGCCATACAGTATTGCATGACAATTTTCCCTAGTCTCCTTACCTTCTTTTGTTTCTATTCTTTTCCAAAAATTCTGAGACCTTTACTGACTTTGATTATTATATGTCAAGCTACAGTTTTCACTTCCTTTATAATTATTTTCTTTGCTTTTCCTTGAAAAAAATACACTATTGTGTCTTTGCTTTGGGGCTCTGTTTAACATTCTAGTTAAGCAATTACTTAAACCATTCTCGCGGTATTTTGGTTAGTACTTACAGCTACTGGTTCTTAGTCTATATCCTCTCTGACATACATGAATCCTGTCATTGTTTCTATTATTGGTAGGAGTTGTATTTCATGGTTTCCATGGTTTTGTTTTCTTCTGTCTTCCCTTTGTTAACTCATCTCCCCATTAAGACTTAGTGGAGGCTTCCTGTGTTAGATCTCCTGAAATTTTTAAAGAAACTATTCTTTGTCTAAACTTTAAAGCTAAGCTGACTCCCTGACAGGCTTCAGATTGACAGTTCAAGAGATGAGGCCTAAATCTCTGTTTACAAGAACTGTGTAAGTCCAGGCAAGTCCTGCCCTCAGAAGAAGCACTGACACCTGGCCTGAGTCAAGGACACTGGGTCAGCAGCAGTTTCCAGTCTTCCTCAGATACTTCCTCAGCAACAGTTTCTAACCCCCATGCCCCAGTAATGGAATGTCCCTAGAAATAGAGTAAAATTAAGGTCACCTACCCTGTGATCCCCTAAGGTCCTTTAAATCAGGACCTGCAAACTCACTTAGTTGTCTCTCTATCTTGATAATGGGAGTCCCCAGCATGCTGGACTTCTGCAGAATAAGACACCTTTTATGCTTGCATACTATTTGAGTCTGAGGTATCATTCTTTGGTGAATCATGAATGCCTACAATATAATTTTTACATCTCTGCCTGCCTCTCTCTCTCTCTCTCTCTCTCTCTCTCTCTCTCTCTCTCTCATATGTGTGTATATGATGTATAGGTAAGAATGTGGTTGTACATATGCCATAGTGTGTATGTCTAGGTCAGAAAGTAATGTGATTGGGAGCCAATTCTCTTCCACTATGGGGCCCAGGGATTGAACTCCAATCTCTGGACCATTTTGTCAACCCAAATTTGCCCATTTCTTCTGTCTCCCTGCAGTGAATTTACATATTCTTGCTTGCTTACTTTTATTCTGTATGTTACACATGTAACATCTACTATAATTTCATCTTTAGTTTTGTTTTTCTCAGATGTGAAATATTCATCTCTTTGTGCGAGATGTATTTATTTGTATAGCTATAGAAAAGGCAACCGAGGTATAATATTTATAAAATTAAAGCCATCACCTTTGGCCTTTCCTTCTTTCCAGCTGCTCAGTCTTCATTCTATTTGTTTGCCTCTATGTGTTTTAATATGGTCATTTGATTGAGTAAGCTAAAACACTGTGTTATTTAAATTTCTCAAAGACTATTTCACAAATGTTGTGCCAACTGTCCCAACTTTACAGATCTCCATATTTCTTCTGTTTTCCAGCCTTGTTGACTCACTATTACTCATTCTTGCTGTAGTTTGAATCTTAAATAATGTCCTCCAAAATGTCCATGACTCTAGTGCTATTTAGAGATTGTAGAAGATTTAGAATGTGGAGCCTGGTGAGAACACGTTAGGTCTTTGGGCCTTTCTTGTTGGGGGGCACTATTATATTGAGGTCTTCCCATTTTGTCTGTCTTTTCCTGAAGGGATATATTGAACAGGACTCCTTTGCCAATTCCTCCAACCATGTCATATTCTACTGCCAGAAAGTAATGACAAAACTCAGCCAAAATAAATTTTCCTTATTTTAAGTAATGTAGATATGTTTATTTTGTATTATATGTGCTAGTGTTTTGCTTGTATGTATGTATAGATACTATGTATACAAAGTGCCCACAGAAGTAAAAAGAAGGTATCAGATTCCCTATAACTGGAGTTACCATAATGTGGGTGTTGGAAGTCAAATCAAAATCCTTTGCATGAACAACAAATTTTTTTTACCACTGAGTCACTTGACTTCTCCAGAATCCTTCCTGGATTTTTAAATTGGTTTCCTCAGTTGTTTTGTCACAGTATTGGAAGACTTACAAAACAATGGGCTATCTTCTTACTGAGTTTGGCAGAATTAGAATTCTCATTCATATTCTTGCTGTCAACTTTGGCTCATTTTTGTATTTGACACAACTCAAAGAAGTTTGTTACCTAATCTTATCTTTTTTTTCATCTTAATTAACTTGGGTATTTCTTATTTATATTTCGATTGTTAGTCCCTTTCCTGTTTCCAGGCCAACATCCCCCTAACCCCTCACTCTTCCCTTCTATATAGGTGTTCCCCTCCCCATCCTCGCCCCATTACCACACTCCCACCAACAATCACATTCACTGGGGGTTCAGTCTTGGCAGGACCAAGGACTTCCCCTACTACTGGCGTTCTTAATAGGCTATTCATTGCTACCTATGAGGTTGGAGCCCAGGGTAAATCCATGTATAGTCTTTGGGTACTGGCTTAGTCCCTGGAAGTTCTGGTTGCTTGGCATTGTTGTTCATATGGGATCTCAAGCCCCTTCAAGCTCTTTCAGTCCTTTTTCTGATTCCTTCAACGGGGGTCCTGTTCTCAGTTCTGTGGTTTAATGATGGCATTCACCTATGTATTTGCTGTATTCTGTCTGTGTCTCTCAAGAGAGATCTACATCCGGTTCCTGTCAGCCTGCACTTCTTTGCTTCATCCATCTTATCTAGTTTGGTGGCTGTATATGTATGGGCCACATGTGGGGCAGGCTCTGAATAGGTGTTTCTTCTGCCTCTGTTCTAAACTTTGCCTCCCTATTCCCTCCCAAGGGTATTCTTGTTCCCCTTTTAAAGAAGGAGTGAAGCATTCGCATTTTGGTCATCATTCTTGAGTTTCATGTGTTCTGTGCATCTAGGGTAATCTGAGCATTTGGGCTAATATCCACTAATCAATGAGTGCATACCATGTGTGTTTTTCTGTGATTAGGTTACCTCACTCAGGATGATATTTTCCAGATCCATCCATTTGCCGATGAATTTCATAAAGTCACTGTTTTTCATAGCTGAGGAATATTCCACTGTATAGATGCACCATTTTTCTGTATCCATTCCTCTGTTGAAGGGCATCTGGGTTCTTTCCAGCTTCTGACTATTATAAATAAGGCTGCTATAAAGATAGTGGAGCATGTGTTTGTTATATGTTGGGGCATCTTTTGGGTATATGCCCAAGAGAGGTATATCTGTGTCCTCAGGTAGTTCGATGTCCAATTTTCTGAGGAACTACCAGACTGATTTCCAGAATGGTTGTACCAGTTTGCAATCACAGCAACAATGGAGGAGTGTTCCTCTTTCTCCACATCCTTGCCAGCAATTGATATCTGCTGAGTTTTTGATCTTAGCCATTCTCACTGGTGTGAGGATTAATCTCAGGGTTGTTTTGATTTGCATTTCCCTTATGACTAAAGATGTTGAACATTTCTTTAGGTGTTTCTCAGTCATTAATCATTCCTCAGCGGTGAATTTTTGTTTACCTCTGAAACCCATTTTTAAATAGGGTTATTTGTCTCCTTGCAGTCTAACTTATTTGAGTACTTTGTATATTTTGGATGTAAGCCCTCTATTTGTTGTAGGATTGGTAAAGAGCTTTTCCCAATCTCTTGATTGCCATTTTGTCATAACACTACTCATTTGCCTTACAGAAGCTTTGCAGTTTTATGAGATCCCATTTGTCGATTCTTGATCTTAGAGCATAAGCCATTGGTGTTTTGTTCAGGAAATTTTCTCCAGTGCCCATGAGTTTGAGATGCATTCCCCTTTTTCTTCTATTAGTTTGAGTGTATTTGGTTTGATGTGGAGGTCCTTGATCCACTTGGACTTGAGCATTTTACGGGTCGAAAAGCGTGATTCGATCTGCCTTCTTCCACATGCTAACCTCTAGTTGAGCCAGCATCATTTGCTGAAATACTATCTTTTTTCCATTGGATGGTTTTGGCTCCTTTGTCAAAAATCAAGTGACCATAGGTGTGTGGGTTCATTACTGGGTCTTCAATTTTATTCCACTTGTCTATCTGTCTATCTCTGTACCAATACCATGCAGTTTTTATCACTATTGCTCTGTAATACTGCTTGAATTCAGGGATAGTGATTCCCCCAGAAGTCCTTTTATTGTTGAGGATAGTTTTAGCTATCCTGAGTTTTTTGTTATTCCAGATGAATTTGCAAATTTTTCTGTCTAACTCTCTGAAGAAGTGGATTGGTATTTTGATGGGGAATGCATTGAATCTGTAGATCGCTTTTGGTAAAATGGCCATTTTTACTATATTAATCCTGCCAATCCATGAGCATGGGAGATCTTTCCATCTTACGAGGTCTTCTTCAATTTCTTTCTTCAGAAACTTGAAGTTCTTATCATACAGATATTTTACTTGCTTGGTTAAAGTCACACCGAGGTAATTTATATTATTTGGGTCTATTATGAAGGGTGTCGTTTCCCTAATTGCTTCTCAGCTTGTTTCTCTTTTGTGTACAGGAAGGCTACTGATATATTTGAGTTAATTTTATACCCTGCCACTTTGCTGAAGGTGTTTATCAGATTTAGTATTTCTCTGGTGGAACTTTAGGGATTGCTTAAATATACTGTCATATCATCTGCAAATAGTGATATTTTGAGTTCTTCTTTTCCAATCTGTATCCCCTTGATCTCCTTTTGTTGTCTGATTGCTATGGCTAAAACTTCAAGAACTATACTGAATATGTAGGGAGAGAGTGGGCAGCCTTGTCTAGTCCCTGATTTTAGTGGGATTGCTTCAAGTTTCTCTCCATTTAGTTTAATGTTAGCCACTGGTTTGCTGTATATGGCTTTTACTATGTTTAGGTATGGGCCTTGAATTCCTATTCTTTCCAGGACTTTTATCATGAAGGGGTGCTGAATTTTGTCAAATGTGTTCTCAGTGTCTAATGAAATGATCATGTGGTTTTGTTCTTTCAGTTTGTTGATATAATGGATCACATTGATGTTTTTTCGTATTTTAAACCATCCCTGCATGCCTGGGATGAAGCCTACTTGATCATGGTGGATGATTCTTCTGATTTGCTCTTGGATTCGGTTTGCCAGAATTTTTTTGAGGTTTTTTGCGTCGATATTCATAAGGGAAATTGGTCTGAAGTTCTCTTTCTTTGTTCATTCTTTGCATGATTTAGGTATAAGAGTAATTGTGGCTTCATAGAAGGAATTCGGTAGTCCTCCATCTGTTTCAATTTTGTGGAATAGTTTGGATAGTATTGGTATGAGGTCTTCTATGAAGGTCTGATAGAATTCTGCATTGAACCCATCTGGACCTGGGCTCTTTTTGGTTGGGAGACCTTTAATGACTCTTTTGTTAGGAGTTATAGGGTTGTTTAAATGGTTTATCTGTTCCGGCTTTAACTTCGGTACCTGGTATCTCTCTAGGAAATTGTCCATTTCCTGCAGATTTTCAAGTTTTGTTGAAAGTAGGCTTTTGTAGTATGTTCTGATGATTTTTTAATTTCCTCTGATTCTGTAGTTATGTCTCCCTTTTCATTTCTGATTTTGTTAATTTGGACACACCCTCTGTGTCCTCTCATTAGCCTGGCTAAGTGTTTATCTATCTTGTTGATTTTCTCAAAGAACCAACTTTTGGTTCTGTTGATTCTTTCTATGGTCCTTTTTGTTTCTACTTGGTTGATTTCAGCTCTGAGTTTGATTATTTCCTGCCTTCTACTCCTCCTGGGTGTATTTGCTTCTTTTTGTTCTAGAGCTTTTAGGTGTGCTGTCAAGCTGCTGATATATGCTCTTTCCTGTTTCTTTCTGCAGGCACTCAGAGCTATGAGTTTTCCTCTTAGCACATCTTACATTGTGTCACATAAATTTGGGTATGTTGTACCTTCATTTTCATTAAATTCTAAGAAGTCTTCAATTTCTTTCTTTATTTCTTCCTTGACCAGGTTATCACTGTCTGGACTGTGGAGGACCCGCCACTCGAATGCCCCTATCTTCCGTTTCCCTGAGGCTATATACAGTTTCCTCTTGGGCCAGGGATGTGGGCATAGGTGGGAAGTATTGGTGGTCTCTCCAGCTCTGCAGTCTCAGGAGTGCCTACCTGTCCAGGCGGTGAGTTCTCTCTCCAAGGTGTTTGGGAGCAGTGAGCTGTGGGCAGGGATCAGTGAGGTTGGGCTCTAGCTAAAACCGTAAGTGTCTGGTCCCAGTGGAATTTTGCCTCTGTGTGTCCTGAGTCCACCAGGCAGGTCGCTTGGAGCAGAAAAGTTGGTCTTACCTGTGGTCCTGCAGCTCAAGTTCCTCATGGGGGGCTGCTTTTGAGCTCTCTGTGAGGGTGGCAACCAGGATGGCCTGTGCTGCCTTCTCCTGGAGCCCCCGTGCACCGGGGTCCCAGATGGCGTTAGGTGTTTTCCTCTGGAGTCAGAAATGTGGGCAGAGTGTAGTCTCTTCTGGCTTCCCAAAAGTGTCTGCCCCTCTGAAGGTTTAGCTCTCCTTACCCCGGGATATGGGTACAGAGAACTGTTGACTGGGTCCTTTCAGGTACGTGAAATGTCTGTAGATCTTGTTTCTTTTTAGTTTAGCCTGCAAGGCTACAAGAGCCAGCTAGCTAACAACATGAGACTGACTTAAACAAATTTCAAATGTTAAATATGCTGCCTGTGTATATCTTTTAGAGTCTCTTTAGTACTACTGGCAAATGTGTGGCTCTTAACCTGAAGGGGCATGTTTAACGATAATCCCTTATTTCACAACAAAGTTAATGATGAATTATTTTCGATGTAGTTGTTTTGTTTATCTTGATGGTTACAATTATCATTAGCAATTTCCACAGAATACAGCAAAAACTGTGATTTTCATTAAGTAATAGTGCTACAAAATTATTGTGATTAAGAAGAAGATATTTTTGGGTCATGTTCTCTTGTAATGAATTAGCTCTTTTGACTTCTTAAGGATTTATTTTCATAATGCCAAATACTTGAGTGGAATTTTGGGTTCTTAGAAGTCAAAGCTTTATTGTGTATAGTAATATTCTAATCTATTTTAGAAGGAAATGCTTTAGTCCAGTCTATTTCCTGAGTGTCTTTGTAAATACACATGACTTTGGAAACTCCCACTTGGCAAGGGCATCTCTTACAACCCTTCCTGGCTGTGTTCACCCAGGGTAATTAGGTGTCTAAATGGCAAAATCAAGAAAGCCTAAATTTAGAAGAAATCACACAGTTCTAAAACTAGAAATAACACTGTAGGTTTTCCTAGGCCAACTCCCTTATTTTATAAATGAAGGTGCTGATGAGCCAACGACCTGCCTTATCTCATTGAGGACTTATAGACTTCATCTGTAGCCTACCAGTTCCATGAGCCTGCCCTAGTCAAAGAGAAAATTATTCACTGTTTAAAAATATAGTGCTGTTAAACCACCAAACAAAGAGTACACATGGAGCGATCCATGGCATATGTAGCAGAAGATGGCCTTATTTGGCATCAGTGAGAGGGGAGGTCCTTGGTCCTATGGAGGTTCAATTCCCCCATGTAGGGGAATACTAGGACAGTGAGGCAGGAGTGTGCAGGGGAGCTCCCTCAAAGAAAGAGGGGGAGGTGAATGAAATAGAGGTTTTGCAGAGGGGAAACCAGGAAGGGGGACAACATTTGACATGTAAATAAATAAAATAACCAATATGAACCAAAAAAAAGTATCTGTGTTACAAACTCATACAGTCAAACTGAAACTGTAGTCTTATTTACAACTCCCTTGAGTTGGTTTTGTTATTTGTATACTTATTTATGGTGCTGAGAACGGAATGCAAGTTGTTGTGGATGTCAGCAAGCAAAGGCTCTCCCAATGAGTCTCAATTTTAGTTCTTTATAAAACATTTTTAGTAATGTATAATTGTGGTTTTTACAGAATGAACATCATTATAAGGCACGTTAATGATTTACTTAAAAGTTAATAGAAGCCTTTTTACCCTGCATTTCAAAACAGTCCAAAAACCTAAGTATACTTAAAGTAATGTCCAATTTTATTATTGACCTCATTTCAGATAAAGACATGATATTACACAAAATAAAGGGAAAGATAGTACTGGTATTGAGATAATAACATTTTTAACCATGGAAATTAACAGTGAATGAGTTCATATAGATCAAATTTTGCATCTGGATTATTTTAATTTCTCAGATTAGCTACTTTCTAACTTCTCTCCTGGTCTTCTAAGTCTCCTTCTGAAGCTGTCCTTTCTGTCTGTTCTGTTGTCTAAAGCACATAGTGCCTGGTCCCTGACTCAGTAAAATGAGTATCTGGTGAATGAAAGGATAATTCAAGCCAAATGCAGAGACTGAGGCAGATGTAGTTTGGCTTCAGAGTTGAAAACCATTTTTGTCTCTTTTTTCTTTGGTTCTTCTCTCTCTCTCTCTCTCTCTCTCTCTCTCTCTCTCTCTCTCTCTCTCTACCAATTACAAATAATTTGTTTCAAATATCAAATTTAAGGAGAAAATTTGACCAGTGATTGTTGACATTTCTGTCCCTCTTTTGATGTATAACGTGCTTTATTCATAATTTCTTCACACAATTTTCCTTTCAGTCATGTTTAGTGCATGATTCATATGAAAATTAAAAAAAAGAGTACAATTATCTTCAAATGTACCAAAGTTTTATATTTTCATGTGCATGAAACAGAGGACATTTTCTTCTCAGTTAATTTTAGAAGCAAATTTTATCTATCAAGTAAAGTACTTTTGGATTTTAAGTGGAATTACTTAATATGTTGGGATCTAAAACTGTATTGAAACACATTTTCTGAAAAGACAAGATGGATAGAGATTGTATAATTATTTTTCCTGAGAGTAATTGTGTAATGTACTTAAAATCTCTGTTTTCCTGCTTTAAATTGTAAATACAAATTGGGGGGTAGAAAAATATTAGCAGTGCCACCTGGCTGAAAAATTATATAAACGTACTGATACATACATAGCTTATCTGTGAGAACTCACTCGGTTTATATGTACAACCTCACTGTGTATTATATTTTGGCCATCTGATGTCCCTTTACGTTTTGCTATAAGGAAAACAAAGAGTGTCTAGAACATGGAACATATCACTGCTCTCTTGTCTGAACTACATTATCTTTTTCACACTCCGAAGAGGCTACCTATTGCCTTATTTCAGATATTGCTGCTACTATGTATTGCAGATAAACCATTCCCTAACCTGTAGTAATGTAACATAACAACACAGTGTCATTAATCATCCTGAATACCTAATGCTAACTTTAAAGTGGTCGGTCCCACTCTGTTAAATACTGTAAAACCTCAAAGAAGTTTTATTTCCAAGTTTGTAAAAAGCTGGATGTTAAGTACTAGGTGCAAGCAGCATGGAGAACAAGAATCTGAGTTAGGCATCACCACAGCTAGTTTTAGGAAGGGAAGTGGCATCAGAATAAGGGTAGATTTTCCTTCCCACTGTGTACATACTGGGAAAAATGATTTTGAAATAGTTTTCAGAGTTAGAAAAGAGCCCATTTCCCCATTTGTTTGTTTCTGTATTCACCTAGAGAACTGATAAATAATCTTCCCCCTGCCCCTTTTTTTCTTATTGAAAATAGCTTCTGTTCTCAAACAATATATCCTGATTATAGTTTTCCCCTCTCTCCTCCCACTTTCTCCTATATATTATATTTTATTTTGTCATGTTTGGTAGCGATCTCTCAGAGGCCTATTCTTTTCTAATGGGAGACTGAAAGAGAGTGGGTCCAGAGGGGAGGGAAGGGAATGGCGTAAGAATTCCCATTTACTGTAAGAATGCCCATTTATCCCAATTCTGTTTGGCACCCGCAGAACATTTGAATTGGAAAGCACTGGATACAAGCATGAGGCAGGCAAGTAAGGCCTTTCCTCCTAACTGCTGTTTTGGAAAGAGATCACAGTCTCTTACCTTTGCCTCCATAGTCCTGGGGGTAACTATTTATGCTCTTAGTCACTCTGTATTACTCAGTTTTCTCTCAGAGCCTGTAATACCTATGTCACCATTTCTTATATAAAGACTTCCATAGGATAGTTTTTCTCTGTACACCCAGTCTTTTATGCTCAGCCTTTTATGTTTTATAGCATATGAGAGGGTCTTAGATGTCTTTCCACATTTTATGCTTCTCTCCAAATATGTTTTAGTCTTTTAATGATGTATTTTATTCCTTCAGTTGCCAAGACCTAAAAAGTCATGAAACTTCTATACATGCAGCTTCTTCTTGCTGACCATGCAGGTAAAGTCAGAACTTGCTGACAGACAGACATCAAAGTTGCTTCAGATGAGTCCCGTTGCTCATTTTGCTCTTCTCCTTCTGCTCTAAAAGCATCTTTCATGATACCACCTGTACATCCTGGGCTGTTTCATTTTCTATAATTTGCAAATTACTTTTCTGTTACATTCCTTGTTTCTTCTAGGCACACACAGGAAACATATTTATCCTTTGCAGTCAATTTGACTGAAGGTCTTACATTATTGCAGAGAACTGTGTCATGGGGCTGACATGCAAAACAATCTGTAATGGGTAGACCTTAGTGTTCTGGATGACTCACAGTGCAAGAAGGGAAGAGACTCCAGCCTACCATCTTCTACTTCTGTGAGATCATTTTTTTCTGAAGATTTCATTTGAAAAAGAACTTTTCTGACACAGAAATATTTTCAAAACTATAAGCATAGATTCTCTTTCATATATGTATAGGTTTTCTCTAAATCCAAAAATAAAATGTCTATCTTTGAAGGAGAGAGTTTTTTTAAGTGTAAAAAATGTTAGGTGACCCATAACGCAGAATTCAGTATATAATTTGCTCCAGGTGTTATAATATTTTGAAAAGAAAAATATTTCCTTCTTTTTTTATTATTAAGTATTGTTATTTGCTTATAAACGAAGCACAAATTCAGAGCCTGTATTCCTTGAGATTTTACTTGTGGTTTCAGATAAGTTATTAAAGATGGTACATTCAGTGAAACTTCATAGCTCCAGAGTATGAGAAAAGTCTCAGCTACAAAAATAATATGTTTAATCTTCTGGGTTTCACTAATCAAGCAAGAATAAATTAAAAGACACATCGAGTTCCCAGGATTGTAAGTCATTCAACCCTACATTAGTATGCGTTAGTTCCAAGAAGTAAATGAAAAATAAATATGAAAGTATTTGAAAGTTATAAAGTATTAAAAGGAACGAAATGCACATACTTGAAGTTCTCTTCTCAATAAAAGTGAATTCCTTGGAACATATCTGGAAAGGTAAAACTTCAAGGAAGTAAATGACAATGTTAAAAATACCAATGCCAATGAAAAAATATCAGTAAATGGAAGGTATTAACCATGTTAACACAGGGTTCAGTTTGCTTACCTGTTTCCAAGTGGCAAACTCACTTTGCTTCTGTTTATTAGTTAAAATGATCAAAATGTGAAAAAAATTCTTCAATCATATTTTATTTGTAATAGTTTCTTATAAGTAATATATATGTCCCCAGTCGCAGTGAGTTATTGCTATACTGCTTTGTGTTCCCTGCATATCCCACGCACACATGGGCCCAGGATCTATCTTTGGATCCATGACTAAAACACACACATACACACACACACACACACACACACACACACACACACACACACACACACACAATTTAAAATTGCTTTGACTACCTCAAAGGCTGGGCACTCCTAAACTATCTCAGCTTCCCAATGCCCACTCCAGGATGTGGCCAGTGACTGCTTGCCCAAAATCTCACCTGGTTGGTTGATTTTATCTCCTGCCACTACTGTGTCCCCACACTTCTTCCCAGAGTCATGTTGAATTCGCTCCATCCTCTCTGTGTCTTACCCACAAAACTCTAAGGGTTCCCAATCGTTGGCCATTGGCATGTTTATTGATTGACCAAAAACCAACTGGGGACAAGGACCTTCAGTATCTGGACATGATGATTCCTGATTGAATCAATTTCCAATCTCCAACAATTTCCTTTTTAAAATTTTTAATTTATAAAATATCATTTATTTCTTTTATGATATTTTATTCATTCTTTGACAATTTATTACATGTAACATTGTATTTTAATCACATTCACTCCCTCATTCCCCTATAATTCCCCTTAGATAATCCCCAACCCCTTTAATTTGTTAACTTTCTCTGTTCTTAGTAATTCGCTGAGTTCAGTTACCACTGACCACACAACTAAAGAAACATGATACTGACTCCCCAGACAGTCAATTACCAATATCTTCTTAGTTGGAGTAGGGCCACATAAGGTTCTTGCCGACGTTTGTTGGCATTCTGAGTGCCTTGATAAATTAGATTGTTATGAAGGCAACTACAGCTGCTATAAATTCCCTAGTGAAATGCTCATGTCATACCCATAAGGCAGCCTTCTCACAACGTGCCTCCTGGTCCTCCAGCTCATACATTGCTTTTTTCTTTTCTTCTACTTTTCTGCAGTGTTTTCTGGGGGAAGATTATATAGATGCTTAATTTATGGCAAAGCACTCAACAGTCCCCAGTTCCAACTGTGAGTGTTTGCATTGACTGATTTCCACTGAAAAGAAATGTCTCTGAGCAATGTTGAGAGAAGTACAAATTTAATAATGCAAGCATAAAATTTAGATGGTGATTTGGCAACAGCACTATTTGGTAAAATTGTAAGAGTAGTAATAGCATGGTCTGTCCTAGGGTGCATGACTCCCCAGCCATGAGTCTGTGAAAAGATTTCCAGTACCAAGCTTGAATTCCCAAATGTGGAGCAGGCCACAAACCCTGTCAGAAAGCAGCTGATTACTCATACAACAAATATGTCACTATTGTAGCAGATTGTACAACCTGCCTAATAGGTTAATACTGTAGGATTCAGGGCCCAGTGCTTTGTAAGACCATCCAGCTCCCATCAAGTTCCCACATCCAATCAAATAGCACGTTCTGCCATTTTGAAAGCCATACATCAGGAAAGAATTTTCTCAATCAGTCAGTGATTTCTACTGTGCCTTACATACAATGTGACTTGTGTCTTCAAAAATAGAATCTTACTATCTAGTTATTGAGTGTAACTGAAAGTGATGCCAATAATTCATTTTTTGTTGGAGAGCTCTGGGGCATCTATGACCCATAAGTTGTAGAGTGGTGGTCCATGCTTGACACTGATTTTTGTCTAACAAAACATGTCTTCTAAAAACAGCATTCTACCCATTAAGGGCACCTCTGAAAATTATTTTTTTATTTTAAGCTGTGTTTTAATTTATCTTTCCATCAAAACTGTGGTTTCAATAAGGCTTTTTAATATATCTCAATTTTAAGTGACCCATATTTTTCCTTATTCTCTCCTTTATGCCCTTGCCCCCATAGTCACATAAAATTTTAATTTCTGGATTGTAAGATGTTGCTTCCCTATGGATTCTTTTTACATACGCATCCTTTTCACCTTTTCTTCTGTCTTTCCCCCATTCACATATTCCCTATCTGCCCCAGTGCCTCCCCTTCTGTATTTTCATCTACTTCACACTCTACTCCCTGCCTTAATGCACCACCAGAGGTTACAGAGATCTTGGTTTCAGTCTCCATCTTAGAGAACCTGAGCCAAGGCTGAACTGGAGTTAACCAACAAGCCTGCAACTAGTGCCCATTTCCAGGCTGCTCTCAAACAAACCTGAGCCTAGCACCAGTTTCCAGGTTACTCTCTAACAAGCTTACTCCTGGCACTTCACTTCCTAACAACTACCAATTAGGAGGAAAGCAAAAGTTAAGTTTATTGTTTTGTTCCCAGTACCAACCAATTATTTTAAACGGCAAAAAAAATTTCATAATAGTCCCCTAATCAGAGGCTGGAAACCCTCTGGCTTGTTTGCTCACCTCCATAAATGCTTGCTTGAAACTAGGCTTGGGACTTCACCTTTCTGTCCTGCTGCATCAAACGTGAGCTTGAATAAAAAGAACCAAAGTGCAATTGCATCAGATTTGCTTACTTGGTTGTCTTTTGGCTCAGAAACAGATGCAACAGCCTCCATGTATACTCCACATTAAGAAGTACCCATGATAGAGAAAATGTGACATTCTTTTAACCACCAAATAAAATTCCTTTGTAGATATGTACCACAGTTTTCTTATTCATTTGCTGGTAATTATATAAGTTAATTTTATTTTCTAAGGATTATGAACACAGCACCATGAGTGTGCAAGTATCTCTCTTCAGAAACTTTTTGATATGCTGTATCTTCATAGATTTAAGAATGAATTGCTCTAATCCAGATTTTTCTCACACATGACAGGGCTGCCAAGAGGTTCTCTGATGATTCTTCTGAGTTTTATAGATAGATAATTATGGATATATCTGAATGGGATCAGATTAATGCATATCCTTTGTGACTAAATACAATCTACAATTTAATATCCCCAACTAATACCAGGAATATTTGTAATATTGAAATATATCATGGGACAATTCCCCAGGTTCTCTATAGAGTTTTCATTCTCTCCCATTCTTAGCAAGAATGGCTTACTTTGACACAAACTTTCTGTTCTTGCATCAAACTGGTATTGCTCTATCAAGCATAACTCCTCTGAATCGGAATTAAAATATTTGGTATGGATTCTTGTTGCTAACCTGTAGTTCTTGAGTATGAAACCAAATCTACTAGCTGCTGCACATAGAGAACCTCTTATTAGTAACAGAACCTGAGATACTAACATAAAAACATGAAGGACCAGAATTAAGATCTCATTTTACAAAACATTTAAAGGTAGATGTAGCTGCTTGATTAAATTCTAATCTGAAGACCATATGTTAAAGTAACAGGCCACTTCTTAGTCTATCCTATGGATGTTTGGACTTTGCTCTTTTTACTTTCCTTTCTACCGGCGAGGATGTGGATGTGATAATGGTATGAATGGGAGAAGTTTAAGAGCAGTCAAAATTGTCCATGGGAGGTTAACTTCATGTTGATAAAAACAGTGCCTTTATTCTGGTTGCTAGTAGTGTACCAAGTCAACATAGACTGGCATGGGTAAACAACAGAAATGTCTCATAGTCTGGACCTGGAAGTTTAAAATCACTATGGCAGCAAGGTTAACAAATCTGGTGAGAAGACTCCTCTCCATCCTTACAAGGTAGAAGTGGTGTCACAGAGCTCTGGGCTCTATTTTATGAAGACAATAAGCTTATTTGTAAGATCTTTAGTATTATGACTTAATCATCTTCAAAGGTCCTACTTAATATAAAATGCTATCGTGTTTTTTGTGACATATTAAACAAGTTAGTTTTGTCGACGAACATATTTAGTCTACAACAGACATGAAAAGTTTGATGCAGTCTTGGGTTATATATATATAGGAAATAAGAGGATGTGATGGTTTATATATGCTTGGTCCAAGTAATGGCACTATTAGGTGGTGTGACCTTCTTGGCATAAGTATGTCAATGTAGGTATGGGCTTTAGCACCCTTGTCCTAGCTGCCTAGAGTTTAGTCCTCTCCTAGTAGCCTTCAAATGATGATATAGAACTCTCAGTTCTGCCTGCACCATGCCTGCCTAGACACTGCCGTGTTCCCACCTTGATGATAATGGACTAAACCTTTGAACAAGTAAACCAGCCCTGATTAAATGTGTTTATAAGAGCTGTCTTGGTCATGGTGTCTATTCACAGCACTAAAACCCTAAGACAAATGGCAAAAATCTTCTATCTCTTATATTTTAACTTCTGCTGCTATATCCAAACAATAAACCTAATTTATAAAATCCACATAACTAAAAGTCTTATACTGAGCTGTTCAATGTAGTGAATAATTCTCTTTCAGGTAACACTCATAAACTTTGACTGTTTGACATCTGGAGTCTGTCAAAGTTATCACCAAGTTCATTGTTAGAAGTTGATTAATTTTAATACTCTCTTGTTTATTGGAAAATTTTTATCTACATTTCAAATGTTAATCTCCTTTCCCAATTTCCCTTCTATCAACCCCCTATCCCATCTGCCCTCTCCCTTCTTTGATGGGTGGGGGAACACCCTCAATACTCTCTTCTAAGAGAGGCTTCAGTTACTGGAGAGGTTTCAGTAACTGTAGGTGTTTTGTTAGTTAATTGAAAAGCCTATTCCAGATGCTTAAAAAAATCTATCCTTACACTTCTGTTGTTATAGAACCACTTCTGACATCAAAACCTGTATTAGTAAGAGATCTCTAGAGGAACAAAACTAATAGAATTATATCTATATCTCTGTAGATACGTATAGAGAGATATAGAAATAGAGATAGAGATTATGGGTATTGATTATAGTGGCTTACACAGGCTTTTGTCCAGATAGTACAACAATATGGTGAATAATTCTCTTTTAGGTAACATTCACAAACTTTGGCTTGTTTGATATCTGGAGTCTGTCAATGTTATCACCGAGTACATTGCTTGAAGTTAATTAATTTCAATACTTTCTTTTTTTTATTAGATATTTTAATTTACATTTCAAATGTTAATCTCCTTTCCAGGTTTCCCTTCCATCAATCCCCCTATTCCATCCACCCTCTCCCTTCTTTGATGGGTTGAGGGGGGTGGGCATTCAGATATTCCAACAATAATGCAATATCCAAGAATCCAGGAGTTGTTTTGTCCTTAAGACTAGATGATTCAGTTAGTCTTCAGTATATTCCATAATCTCAAAGAAGTAGACTTTAATACCAGTGAACGAATGGACTTTCCATCAAAAGCAAAGAGACAGAAAGAGTCCACTTCCTTCTTCTTTGCCCTTTCTGTAGGCATCCTGGGCTGTTGGGGGTTTTCATGGGACCCTTTTAGCGAACAACTGAATTAGATATAACAGATTCCCTGTACTGGAAGCTTCATTTGATAACAAGAGATGTCTAGTTAAGGCTCTGCAAATCTCCCATTAGTTAATGACTTCATTCAGATTGCCATTATATAAGTGCATATTTAAGGATTCTATTATATTTGGTCCCCTTACTACCCTTCAAATGAACTTTAATGCTAGCTCTCTCTCTTTCCATATTCCCTCCCTTGTCATCATTTTAATGAGATATGCCATTTGTTATCACCTGTTTATGAATGATTGAAACTGAATTTTCTATAAAATAGAACATTATGATCTTAGTTACTTTTTGGATATAAGTAGCTTGGATTTGGATATAATTTTTATTCAAAATCAGTCTTCACTTTATCTATACAGAGTACCTGTTTCCATTTCTATGAGGAGCCAGACTGACCTATCCAAGTCCATGTGCAAGACTCGACTTAATTTCTAGTTGCCGGTCTATGGACATTGAGCAGTTCTTTAAACGGTCTGCACATAGGTAACATTTGAAAAATCGTTTCAAATCAAACATCATGGGCAATGCTTAGTATCTCTGTACTTGGCAAACAGAAAAAGAGGCAGGGAGACTGAAAGTTTGAGGTCAGCTTAGGCTGCTTAGCAATATCTTATCTCAAAACTAGATAGAATTAGATGATAGGTATATGAATAAATAGATGATAAGTGATAGATTAATAGATGATAAATGTACATAATTTCCTATTAACTACTCCCTATATAAACAATCTCAATAGTTTTTCTGCAAGCAGAATCTTCAATAATCTTCTGTGATGATCATCTGTTGACTATGGGGTTCCATAATTATTTAGAATCAGCTCTTCATAAGAGATATTACCATAGAGCCTCCTGAATAGCAGTCAAAACAAACAAAAAATGTGTGTGAGGGTTTTGCCTTCATGCAAGTATGCATACCTTGTACCCATAGAGCACAAAAGAGGATGATAGATCCTACACAACTGGAGTTAAAGATGGTTATGAGGCATCATGTCAATGTTGGGAACTGAACCCTAAGCAGCAGTAAGTGTTCTTACTAGAGATCAGCAGTTTTGAAAGTGTAGTTCAGTAACATAAGTTTGGAGTTTTGATTAAATGAATCCAGAGAGTGCTAAATTAAATAGGATCATGTCAGGTTTGCTCTCTTCAAGATTCCCTTGAAGACTTTCATATGATACATGTCATTAAATCTTCAGAAGAGGGTACTAATTGAAGTATTTGCCAGGATTATTTAACCAAGTAAACACTTTCTTCCTGAAGTCTCTCTCACACAGAGACCTGAAATAAGACTCTAGTTTGGAAATTCCACCTTTATGTTGCCAACAGGGTCATGAGAAAAAGCTCTGTCAGCTTCTGCTAACCTATCTGTCTTATTAACCTAAATCATTAATAAAATGTTTTTGTGTGTCTCTTGCTTCATGAACTTATCTCAGTATTATTATTATGGTTGTTATTATAATAACAGGGCTTGTACTCAAAGCGAGTTATCTTTTCCCTCCTGTTACTGACATTCTTGTAGTCTGGGAGTCAGGATCCTACATATGCTCAATGCTCTAACATGCTATCTTGCTTACACAGCTAGCATATTTACGTTGATGTTACACAATTCTAATGTGGTTTGTGGATGACCTTCCCAGCACTGTAATTGACTCATTCCATTTTCTTTCTAATGAACTGGTATGCGGAATAATTTCTAGTGCTCACACAAAGAAATATGTAAACTAGTAATCAAAATATGTAGCTTGACTCTAAGACATCACAGCTAAATTATGGACATCTTTCTTTAACGATCAACACAAATTTTAATCAGAGTGTGGCTGACTATATTATGGATCAAATGTGAAAATGTGTGTAAAGTACTAGCTAGAATTCTTCGAAGACGAGAATAGTTTGAAAACTTGGTTCTTGTCCTTGTTTCATATTGTTTAATAGAATGATTATAGTCATGTGTAGGCCTGTCCTCAGAACATGTCTCACTTAGTAGAAGATGTCTATTAATAACCAAGATGAAAGCTGCTGTTAAGTTCTGTTATCTGGGCAACATTGGTGATGGATGAAAAAAAAAATAATAATGGCCTAGTTCCAGTCACCAGGTAAGCTAATAACACTCTATCTCCAGGGAGATAGGCTGGTGTAGTAATTAGAGTGAAGTAGCCTCTGTATCCAGTGTTATCCAGCTTCACTTGCAGTTCTGCCATTTATAACTTGGGTGACTTTGCATAGGTTTCTTAAACCCTTAACCTTTAGGAATCATTGGCTGGAAAATGAGACTGATAATGCATTGCAAACCCTAATGCTGATGTGAGGATTAAAGACGCAGTTTGCCTACTGGTTTTGGGATTGGGTAGACTTTAGAAAATACTACACCTACAAACACATGCATGCTACAAAGATGTTCATCTTGGCAGAATGCTATGCTGCTATTGTAACCCACATCTATCAAATAGTAAACTTTGCTAAAAGTTTGTATTTTTAATCTTAATCATGTTATCTATGGTGTCTGCAGAAGGTAGTGGGTTTATTAGACAAAAAAAATATTTTAAAGGTTTTAAAGGGATGTTAAGAGCTGCTGGCAGTGCATTCCCAGCATCCCCCCCAATCAGAGCTGGAGGTAAAGGGTGTGTGTGAGTCCGGGTGGAGTTAAAATGAAAGTACCAAACAATTACAACTGCATTCACAACCTAAAACACTGGCTTGATTCTCATTCTCTTTCTCCCCTTGACCTGACCGTGTGGAGTCAAAGCAGCTAGGTGTAGAGCAGAAGAAAAGGAATGGGTAGCCCTCCCTATCCTATGGTTTGTCCCAGGCTTGTGAGAAAAGATGCTGAGAGAGAATCAATAAGCTTTATGCACAGTTAGCTGATAGCTGCAGTGTTGGGAGCAACTAAGGATGGCACTGACATCTAGTGGTCGTTTGTTGTATACAACCATTAAGCCGTGTCTTTAGCTTTCTTCTGGCATTTACAAGGTCAAAGATGATAAGCATGTTAATAAGGTATCTCTCACTCCACCAATCCCCAGAGGACAAGTTTACAGCCACTGTCTGTTTTGTACTTAAGGTGAGTGCCTTTGTTCCCCGGGTCTCCCGAATCAACAATGAGGTGTTCCTGCAATAAAGGCTGTTAAAGAAGAATCCAACGGTGTCGGGTCTTCCTTGCTGGTCAAGGTGGGCGCTACAACTGGTGGCCAAAGTACGGGGACCCGAGAAAATTATCTTTTCTCGTTTGGATTCAGAACTATTTTCAGCCTCAGGACGGTCGACGTCGGTAAGTTCACAGAAGGGGCAATTAGCTTCTGGAATTGGGACGATAAAGTTCTCGGAATTGGGACGATAAAGTTCCCGGAATTGGGACAATAAGGCTCCCCGAATTGGGACAATAAGGCTACCGGAATTGGGACGATAAGGCTTCCGGATAATAGGGATTATAAAATTTCCCTAATGGGACAATAAGGTTTTCTGGAGTAAGCAGAGATGATGAAAGCCTTGGTTTAGAGGCAAAGGGGTTTGTGGAACACAGCAATGTTGTCTTTCCCATTTGATCCTTTGTGGGTTGGACTAGCACTTTTGCCTTATACTCTTTTTGTGTTGTGGTGTTGCTACTGTCTGAATTGCCACCGTCCAGGGCACGAATGCATTTGCTGGGAAGAGCCCACTAATGATGAGCCACAAGATCGTGTGTAAATAAACACGCCAGCTCGCCCTGCTCGTAAATCGATCGTAAATAAGGTCATAAAAGCATGGGAAACTCACACTCCACCCCGCTCCTGTCAGCTCTTCAGGAGCTTCTTGGTCAGTGTAAGCTTAAAATTGAAAAGAAAATCCTGTTGCGTTTTCTTGATGAATGTAACCGTTATGCTCCGTAATTTATAGTGTCAGTGTCGCTCACTTTAAGAGCGTGGGACAAGTTAGGAAAAGATATGGATAGGGAAACTACAGAGGGCAAGCTTAAACCAGGGACAAAGCCGCTTTGGCGTATGGTTCGTGCCTGCTTAGAAGATAAACGATGTGAAGAAGCTGTTAGGACAGGTCAGAAAATCCTTACAGAGCAACAAGAGAGTATGTCAGAAGGAGAGAAAGTTTTGAAGGAAGGAAAGAAAAGAAAAGGAGGAAAAGAGGTAAAAGAGAAGACAGAAAAAATCAAGGAGAGGATAGACAAAGGTGGGAATAATAATCAGGACCTAGAGACAAAGAAAATATATCCCTCATTAAAGGCATTGACCTTGGGAATGTCTAGTGACTCAGAGCTTAGTGATAATGACTTAGTTGACCTTGAAGAAGAAGCCGCTCGATGTGAGAAAGAGATTTATCATCCTGACTGGCCACACACCAACACTATGCAAAAGCAAGCCAAAGAATTAGATAAGAAAGAAATTGGACCAATGGCACCCCCTGCACCTCTTTCAATATATATATATATCTTTCAATGTAAAACAATGGTGAAGCCTACAGGAGGTACTTCTTTTTGCCCAGAAGTATGGAAAGAGTTGGAATTGAGTTTTCCAGTTTTTCTGGATGCAAACGGGCAGCAACATCATGAACCTGTTGACTTCAAGACAATAAAGAAATTAGCAGAGTCAGTAAAAACCTATGGAGTCAACGCAGCCTTTGTTATCGCTCAAATTGAGGTTCTTGGCAGATACTGTCTCACCCCTGGAGACTGGGAGAGTTTAGCCAGAGCTTGTCTCTCTCCAGGTCAATATTTGGACTGTAAATCTTTCCTTTATGAAAATGCTAACACTCAAGCTGCCATCAATTTGGCTTCAGGAGCAGGCCCTCAGAGACATTGGGACACTGACATGCTATTGGGAATAGTCAGATTTGCTCTGGACCAGACTGGTTATTCAGATCAGGTCTATACCCAGATTAATGAAATAGCCATCAAAGCCTGGAAAGCATTGCCTAGTAGAGGTGCAGTCTCCGGGCACCTTACCAAGGTTCTGCAAGGACCCACTGAGCCATTTTCAGACTTTGTAGCCCTCATGGTGGAGTCTGCTACTAAGATCTTCGGAGACCCCGATACAGCTATGCCTCTTATTAAGCAGCTAGTGTATGAACAATGTACAAAAGAATGTAGGACTGCTATAACGCCATATAAACATAAAGTTTTGGAAGTTTGGATGAAGGTCTGCAGGGAGATAGGAGGGCCATTGACTAATGTTGGCCTAGCTGCAGCAATGATGCAATTAAGAAAGAAGGTTACGGGTTGGGGATTTAGCTCAGTGGTAGAGCACTTGCCTAGCAAACACAAGGCCCTGGGTTTGGTCCCCAGCTCGGAAAAAAAAAAAAAAGAAGGTTACTACAGAGACTTGCTTCAGATGTGGATGTAAAGGGCACTATAGAAGTCAATGCCCTGAAAGAAGTGGGGAACAGAGTAGTAACAGACCCTCACAACCTAGATTGTGCCCCCGCAGTAAGAAAGGGAACCACTGGGCAAATGAATGTCCATCTGTGAGAGAATTGAGTGGTCGCCCTCTAGCGACAGGATATGGTGGTGCATGGCCAAAAAATGGACGACGGGGCCCACGTCCCTAGGGCACTCAAATATATGGGGCTCTACAGGACGACAGGCAGGGACAGGACAAACAGAGGCCTTGGCCTTCTTTTCACCACCCAAAGGACCGAGGAGAGCCACTAAAGACTCCACAGGACTGGACCTCCACTCCACCACCAGACTCATACTGACCCCCCAAATGGGAGTACAGCCTATAGACTCAGATTTTAGAGGACCTCTCCCTAAAGATACAGTTGGCCTGTTGTTGGGACACTCCTCCTCTGCCCTGAAAGGTTTACAAATTGTACCAGGATTAATTGACCCTGATTATTTAGACACAGTAAAAGTCCTGGTAACCTCTCCCCAGGGAATTACTGCTATTTCTCCTGGAGGCAGAATTGCCCAGCTACTGCTTCTGCCTAGCTTACATAGGCATTTTCCTGCTGAAAATAGAATCAGAGGAGACAGGGGCTTTAGATCTACAGGCTCCAGATTTGCCTTTATCTCATTAGAACTGAGTGATCGTCCAATGTTAACATTGACTGTGGAGGGATGTTCTTTCCTTGGTTTGTTAGACACTGGAGCAGATCATAGTATCATCTCTGTTCATGACTGGCCACCCAGGTGGCCTACGCAAACATCATCTCAGGCCCTACGTGGTCTAGGGTACGAAATGGCTCCCTTAATTAGCTCCAAGGAATTGACATGGAAGGATGCAGAAGGAAGGTCAGGAAAGATTACTCCCTATGTTATAGACATTCCTGTGACTCTGTGGGGCAGAGATGTCTTAATAAATCTAGACATGAGACTGACTAATGAGTACTCCCCACAGGCCAAGGATATGATGATAAAAATGGGCTACATTGGGGGCTGGAGAGATGGCTCAGTGGTTGAGAGCACTGACTGCTCTTCCAGAGGTCCTGAGTTCAATTCCCAGCAACCACATGGTGGCTCACAACCATCCATAATGGGATCCGATGTCCCCTTCAGGTATGTCTGAAGACAGCAACAGTGTACTTACATACATGGAATAAATAAAAAAAAATGGGCTACATGCCCAGAAAAGGTCTAGGAAAAAATTTACAAGGACAAGCTGACCCAGTGCTGCTGAATTCTAAAAGGGACAGGACAGGTCTGGGTTTTTCCTAGAGGCCATTGAGGGAGGCATACCCATTACACGGAAAACAGAGGAACATGTGTGGATTCCTCAATCACCTTTATCCTCTGAAAAATTAACTGCTGCTGCTGAATTAGTGTCTGAACAGCTGCAATTGGGACATATACAGCTATCCACATCACCCTGGAACACACCTATATTTGTTATCAAGAAAAAATCAGAAAAGTGGCGATTATTACATGATTTAAGAGCTATCAATTCTCAGATGCAAATAATGGGTCCCATACAGAGAGGTTTACCATTGCTCTCTA
Source organism: Rattus rattus (assembly GCF_011064425.1). Classification (NCBI taxonomy): domain Eukaryota; kingdom Metazoa; phylum Chordata; class Mammalia; order Rodentia; family Muridae; genus Rattus; species Rattus rattus. Next base: position 19,492,278 of record NC_046164.1, read on the forward strand.
GTATTCCTGATGATTGGCCTATTATTATTATTGACATTAAAGATTGCTTTTTTTCCATTCCTCTTGCCCCACAAGATAGCGTGAGATTTGCATTTACTTTACCCTCTATGAATAATGAAGAACCTGATAAGCGCTATCAGTGGGTGGTCTTGCCTCAAGGTATGGCTAATAGCCCTACTATGTGTCAGCTGTATGTAGGGCAAGCCCTACAGCCTATACGTGACACTCAGATCTAGACCAGTCATAGACAGAGGTGGCTACGCCCCGTTTGAACATTAGGGCTGGTCTTATGCCCCTCTGCCCAGTCTCTCCCCCAAATTAAACACACACAGAACGGTGTGTTACAACATAAGTCATCTCTAGCCATTGGGGTGCAGTCCTAACTGCAAGAGTGGCTCGCGCCGAGCTGGGCACTCTGTGAGGCATGTCTGATCTCTCTCAGACCACTACCTTCACCTAATGGTTTCATTTTTTATAATACAGTAAAGGGGGAGTTGTTGGGAGCAACTAAAGATGGCACTGACATCTAGTGGTCATTTGTGGTATACAACCATTAAGCCGTGTCTTTAGCTTTCTCCTGGCATTTACAAGGCCAAAGATGATAAGCATGTTAATAAGGTATCTCTCACTCCACCAATCCCCAGAGGACAAGTTTACAGCCACTGTCAGTTTTGTACTTAAGGTGAGTGCCTTTGTTCCCCAGGGTCTCCCGAATCAACAATGAGGTGTTCCTGCAATAAAGGCTGTTAAAGAAGAATCCAACGGTGTCGGGTCTTCCTTGCTGGTCGAGGTGGGCGCTACACTGCCGTATATGTTAGATCAGAGTAAATATTTCACATGGATTAGCATATATTTTAGACACAAGATGTAAAGTTGGGAGGACCCATATATATTCTAAGTAGGGGCAGGGTAAATTCAAAATCAAATTAGGGGTGGGTAGGCACTAAATAACAATAAAACCTTTGCCCATCTGATTACATTTTAGATGCACTGTCTCTTATTGACAAGCATGCTATGTACTTCATGAAGATAATCAAATGAGATAAATTGATGGTTTTATAACATATTGCCTAGTAAAAACTGTCTTTATCCAGAGCATAGAGAAAAGGGACTAGTTTCAGTGGTGTTTTGTTTTCCCGATTTTTCACCTTGGGGAAATCGAAGAAAAATCTCTCTCATGCCCTAGAAATTCTATTGAAAAAATTCCAGGCATTTACAGGTCAGTGGATGCATAAGGGATAATTCCTCTTTAGGTAGAGGAAAGAACAGCTCAATCAGACATGACTACTGTGGCTTTCTTAAAAAGGCTTGCAAAAGCTACTGGGCGGATGTTGTGTTTTAATAGCTAAACCCAACCAAAGTTACAGTAGTGGGGATGTGAACACTTCCACAGGAAAAAATATAAAACCATCACACCGGATGCTACGGTGTGCATGCTTTGCAACATATGGACTGAAGGAAGTGCAAGTTTGTGAGCTATGTCTTTGAAGGTCTGCACCTGCTGATGGGTAGAACTGAGATCTGCCAGACTTCACTCACAGAGCATCGGGTACCATATGTTTTGAAGAGAGTTAAGAACATTACCTCTCGAGACAGAAACACACTGACATGAGTATTTGTTTCCTAAAGGTAGAAAAGAGATAAGGCTGACTGACATATGACTAACAGTAATCAATGTACTAAGCCGGTGACTGAAGAACTTTTCAATCTACATCCAGATTTCTGGCAGCTACAAAGAAATACTGAGTTAACATCTCTATTCCCAGATCAACCAAAATTTATATGAGTAGCTGGGACATTTTTATCCTTTTCTTTTATGTCTTCTAAACTACATTTACAGACTAGGTTTGGGAATGGCAGTTGATTTATTTCTACACACACACACACACACACACACACACACACATAGGCAATCTTAGACTTAATAAAACTCATAGATATTTACTTTATTACAACTGTATTGCAGACATTGGAAGTATACGTTAAGTGAAGTCTCTACAGAGGTATCAAATACGAAATCTTCATTTTTTAAAGCTGAAGTGATAATAACTTGTTCATACATCTTTTTTCTAAGGTACCACATGGAAATTTGCATATGTCCATAAATTTCTGCAGAGACCTCGGACCTCTGTATACATGAAATAGTCCATAGACTCATGTCTGTGTTGTTTCAATTAATACTTTTGCAATCAATCAAACTTCCATGTATTGGAATTCATCCAGCTGAAATACTTTCTATCAGAAACTGAAAATTACATAAAATGTACAAATTAAAGTAACTATGGTTTTCCTTCTTAAATCCCTCTAAACCTTTGTATTTCTTATAAAATCCCACATGCTGCATGTGGCCTGCAAGACACTACTTATTATTACAACCCATTCTTTCCACTTGTTCTGTTTTGTATTTTTTTCTTTTAGTTTCTCTAAGGTTCCCGCCTTTTGCTCCCTCTAAGGTTTCCCAAATGTTCTTCTTTACCTGAAACACATCTTTGCCTCCCCCGTGTATTCACAGCTCAAAGCTCACACCCACTCCTTCATTTCTTAGTTTAAATGTCGCTTGTTTAAAAAAAGACTTTTTTTTGAGTTACCAATCAAAACTGTTCCTTTTACTGACTATTCTCTACCATGAAATATCGTTTGTTCCAATAACCTAAATGTGGTACCTAGTTTGAAATGAATGGGCAGATTGATAGGAATCAGGCAAAATGATGACAAATACTACTTTTATTATTTTAGACAACATGTCAGGCTTGGAAAATTGAACACAGATTGAGATTTCCCAGGATTTCTAAGCTAGGAGGAACAGAACAGATTGCTTGTTTCTCAATGACAGCCTACATAAAGTGAAAGCTGGGATGACAGTGCAGGGTCCTTGAGGCTGACAACTCCTTCCGAGTACACCAAATAAGTTATCCTATCACTGGCAGACTGTGTGCCATGGGTGGGTGGATGGGAGCAAGGAGGACACAATCTCTTTCCACAGGAGCACATGTGATTGAAGGTAGCAGAAAAGCATTTTCTCCATCTTTTAATTCAAATTTAATAATTTAAGCTAGACATAAAGAATGACTATTTTAGACTTTAGAGATAAGTTATCAGCAAGTTCATATGCTTTAAATATAATGATGCATGTGTATGTTAAAACAAAAAATTATCCATCTATCTATGCATGAATGTACTATAAAGAAGTGTCATATATTTATTTATAAAAAGTATGTTATAGGCATAGTAGAAATGACATATACATAAATATACAGTATATGCATATATACATACAGCTCTCTCTCTCTCTCTCTCTCTCTCTCTCTCTCTCTCTCAAATACATATATACACATGCCCACCTGCATACACGTTAAATACTATTTCTATTTAGGTACTACCTGCCTCTACAATCATACTGTAAGCTCCAAGAGAACATACATTTTGTCAACGTTATTAAGTTCTGTGTCTGGGGCCCATCACATCCCTAAATATCTGTTAAAATAAGTAGAATGTTAAGACTATTTAAGATATAATTTGGCTGAACACTCAATACTAGCTGAACTGGATATTATGACTGCCATCCCGCAGCTCGCAACAAAATAATCTTACAGTAATTGGTTTATAGTATCAGCTGGGATGTGTTTTTCTAAGGCTTCTATTTTGGACATCCTCAAGCTTACCTCAAGGGAAGCTTATCTTTCAATGATGACAATATCAGGAAAGAAAAACTCACATTTGCGTTGGCCACAGCTCCTGATTCATCAACTCAGGGAGGAACAGCATTTGGGGAAAAACACAGCAAAAGAAAGAATGTCTTGACCAAATAAAGGTAGTAGCCAGCTTTGCAATGTAGACTTGTTTCACATGAACGCAAGTCAGCAGGTCTTTTGGTTCTTCAAGAGAAGTTAAAAATCTATGTTTTTAGTGTAAATCCCCATTTTTGGGAACCAATTAAAATTGGCTGAACCCTGTGGCTCAAAACCTAACTGTAGGGTTCCTGCCTTCACACTTAAATCCCATCCTACCCCCTCACCCCCAGGTGCCTAGTTTCTGACCTCTGTCTTCATTAAAGATGTCCTGCGGTCTGTTCTCTTATCAATTCCTCTCTTGCATTTCGTTTACCTCTTTCAGTGGTAATATGAGAGCTGTCTAGCACCTTCCTGTCAGTGCAGTTTCATTGGTTCATGAGGAGTTTATTCCTGGCCTTGGGTTTTGTGTGGTACCCCTCATAGTTTGTTTTGCTAAAAATCCTGCTTTATTTTAAGCTTTCGAAGCTTTCTATAAGTATACTATTTAGCAAAAAGGGGAAAGAATGGAGCCAAACATTATTTCCAAGATCCTATACTAAAAAACAGATTTTTTAAAAAATATACCTGGTAAATGCAATTATGAAAACACGGAGGAAAAAAATGGACAGACACATCAAAATGGTATAGTAATTGTCTGCCCAGTGGATGCATCTCATTTACAAATCCTTTGAGCAACAGTTGGGCTTTGTGAAATGTCTTAGCAATGATTTTTCTTAAAAGATGGTCTACCAGAAAACAGTGAAGTAAGATTTTTAATTGTTTTAGTATTTAAAAACTAGAGCATGTTATCTATTTTAAAATGTGGTCTTTCCCCTATCTACCTATTTCTCAGAAAAAATGACTGTGTCCAAAACTATGACATATTGTTTGATAATTATTTAATCTTTTTATTTTATATAGGAAAAACAGTTTTCTTAAAGCTTTTCCAGACATAGATTGCTATCAATATCTCACTGTTCTGTTTCCTTGTCTTTCAGTTGAAACCTACTGTAAACTGTCTTAACTGACATGCTAGATCTATATAGATCTGTAGGTGTAAATAACTCGCAGGAAATGCTGACAGTGTAAGCACATAGGCACCAGCAATTCTATTATGACTGTTGCCTGGCCAACAACAATCCATTTTAAGCTGAAGTTCCACTTAGGAAGGAGTAGAATATAAAAATATGCATATTAGCATAAAACTCTCAGCTCTGGTACCTAAATGACTTTCTAAATATTAGTTTTATAGGAAAATGTACATTGCTCATTTTCTTGAGATTACTTGTTTTCTTTAAAATATTTTAACATAGATTGCTTTCACCGGTTGTGGTGAATAGTTTAATTAGCTAAACCTTTTTGCAGCTGTCATGCCTATTGTGGTCTGAGTATACTGACCACTTACTGGTCTACTTGTGGTGAGGAGGAGTTAAGTGATGCTTTTATAGCAGCACTTACAATAGCTAAGAACCTCAAGGAGTCAGCTTAAGGTGTCAAACTATTTCAACTTAAAAAGCAAACATTTACCTAAGGCCCTGTGATGGGTATGCAAGGAATGGTGAGCAAACAGTAAGGAGGGGTGTATTTCTGTAGCCAAAGTGCACAGGTGATTGTCAAGGATTTTTTTTTCACTGAATAAAATCTACAGCCAGGGATAAATGATCAAGAGACAATCAATATTGGCTACAACTGAGTACTTGGAATACCATTCCCCCACCCCCCGGAAGGGAGGGATTAACCTCAGAAAAGAAGTCTGTGTGGTAAAACTATATTTTTATGTTTATAAAAGTTAGTATACAAACCAACAGGGTATATTCATACAATCTTTGCTTTGGCTGATTGTAGATTGATGTCCATACGCAGGTAAGGACTGGCACAAGTTAGGTCAAGGGAGATGGAGAAGGATGACCAGATCCCGGTGGTCTTAAATGGCCCTAGGTAGTTATGAATATTTCTTAAGGGATGGATTTCTATAGGTAAATTTATCTTATCTAGGTGGGTGGTTTATATCTTTATCAATTGGTTGTGAGTTTATTGTGTGGATGTATTGTGGATTGAGAATTTAACACATAAATCTGATTGTTAAATTACAGTTCATTGAGTTCTTGATTTCACTGGGTAGTTGTGAGTTTGATACCTTAACTACCAGGGGCAGTTGCTGGGAGTGTGGGCAGAGTCCATGACAGGGAGATGCAATAGGTCAGCCCCATGCTGGATATCTAGAGGCCTGATTTTAGGTTAGTTCTATATGGCTCTCCAGCACTGGAACTAACTCTATTTATGGAGCAGCATAGCAAGGCACCACGCTTGAACAGCTCACAGACTGCCTGGGTCAGAGAGCCAGGCGGCCAGCGTGGAGCTGTGACTTGCTGAAACTGGCTGCCTCAGAGATAAAGATACCCCACAATGCCATGTGGCCCAGCGGTGCCAGCACTAGTGTGGGTTGAAAGGTTCATGCATGTTTTAAATATTTACCTCAACAGCTAATCACCCCCCCCCATAGCACCCTCCCCTGTTCTGGCCCTCTCCTTACTTCCTTTCCCTTCAGAACTCTTCTGCAGCTTATGTGTTACACTTATTGTTATCTTCTTTGGTTTTCCTTATAACCCTTCTTTAAGATCCTCCCTTTCCCTCTTCTGGTCAGTTCTCTTTCTCATTTTAGGATATACCACACCCATACACACACACACACACACACACACACACACACACACACACACACACACAGCTTCACAAAAATAGTATAAAAACTAAAATCTATATTATCCATATGAAATGAAGCACACTGTGTCTTTCTGAATCTAATATACTGAACTTCATAATTTCTTGATCTTTCCATTTCCTGTAAATGTCAAGGTTTTACTTTTCTTTATGGCAGAATACTTTTAAAGAAATTTCTGTAACTGACGAAGTAATGTCCAAGGTACAGGTTTTGAACCCATATGTCTTAGCTAGGGTTTTAATGCTGTGAACAGACACCATGACCAAGACAAGTCTTATAAGGACAACATTTAATTGAAGCTGGCTTACAGGTTCAGAGGTTCAGTCTAGTATCATCAAGGCAGGCATGGTGAGGGAGGAGCTGAGAGTTCTACATCTTCCACTGAAGACTGCTAGAAGACTGACCCTCACAAGGTTAGGAGGGTTTTATTGTTCCCCCACGGTGACACACTTTCACCAACAAGGCCTTGCCTACTCCAACAAGGCCATACCTGCTAATAGTACCACTCCCTAAGCCAAGCATATTCAAATCACAAAACCATATCACAATCTCTCTCTTAGTTACAGGTTGTACATTCTTAGCTGAGGTAACTTTCAGTTTCTACAAGGATTAAGCAGGTGATAATAGCAGAACCTTATCGTCAGCCCAACTGAGAGGACTAAAAGTGCAAATACATCAAAACATGTGGTATATCAGAAATATCAGAAAACCTCCTTGTTTTCCATCAGTTAATTAACCTGATCACTCCTGAATCCCAAGGTGGCAAGTATAGCTCAAAATATCATCAGTCAGACCTAGATAGGATGCACACAGAAGTTGCTGTGGTTTGCATCTGAAATGTCCCTCACAGACTCATATGTTGAATCATTTGAGGCCAGCTAGAGGTACAGTATTGCCAGGAAGAAACTTTGGTCATAGTCCTAATCACAGTAGTAAAAAGCAAATTAGAACAGTATCTTAGTATGTTTTTCAGAGTGACCCTGAACTGCTAGAAAGTACAGATTGAAACAATCTATGAGCAGAAGAACCCTACTACATCAACTTTCTTATACATGGAATTTAAAGATCCCATGTATAATGACTGATGAGTCTGAGTCACTGGTGAATGAAAAAAACTTGGGAAAGAAAGGGTTTATTTGTCTTATACCTTCTGACCATAGTCCATCAATCTATAAAGAAAACACTCCATAGGCCCGCCCATAGGCCAATCAGAGGATTGACCTTTTCCCCCAGATAACTTCAGCTTGTGTCAAATGGAACAAATACACAGACAGACATACAGACAAACAAAACCTCAACCAGCAGAGACCCCATTCTAAGGGAGAGGGGCAGAAGGAAGGAGGAAGGGAGGGAGGGAGGGAAGGAGAGGGGGAGAGAGAGAGAGAGAGAGAGAGAGAGAGAGAGAGAGAGGGAGAGCGAGCTCTCACCCAAGTATATTGTAGAACTGTGGTTACCAGAGAGGTTAGGAGATAAGAAAAGTTGGTGAGATGCTAATCAAAGGATATAAAAGTTGAGTTAGATAAAATGGACATGTAGATTCACTGTACAATACATAACTAAACTCTATACCAGTTTATAATAGCAGCACACCAGGGGGTGTAGTTATGGAAGAGGTGAGAACACAAAATGATTTACCTTTAGGTTTCCAGTTAAATTTTTTGTCAAATTACATGTTCAATAATATAAATTCATAAAATAGGAGTCCAAAGTGCAGTATTTGTAAATTAATATAATATTTTGCTTATTTTACCCCTATGTATGAAACATTATTAAATATTTGCTTGCTGCTCCTACAACTCTACATTTCCTATCTGGCAAACTAACATTGGGCATTTTATACAAAAAGAGCAATTACTTTAATTTTTATGTGTAAGCAATTCTGACCATCAGATATTTTCAAAGAATTGAGAAGGAAGTGAAATGTGAACTTAGGTCTTAGGGAATCAGGGAGAAAACAATAGAACTAAGTGCTCTGAGGGGTGACTAATCCCAAGGTGCCTCGGATGCATAACCACACTGCTCTAAAGAGCATTATTTTTATAGATGGAGAAACCCAAGTGTCAAATTTATGTACTCAAACCGTCTTAGCCCACAGGGCATGACGGGTTCCATCTTAAATGTGACCTTTTCCAGATCAGCACAATCTCAGGCTTGGACCTATCCCTCCTCTTTAATGCTCCTCCATGGTGTAACTCACTCACATCCCATTTCCTTTAGGTTTCTTATCTGCAGATAACACTGCCTATTGCTTCTCTTTTCTTTCTTTCTCTCTTTCTTTCTTTCTTTCTTTCTTTCTTTCTTTCTTTCTTTCTTTCTTTCTTTCTTTCTTTCTTTCTTTCTTTCTTACACTGTTGCTATTTCCAGATAGCACCAGAAGAGGGCATCCGGTCCCATTACAGATAGTTGTGAGCCACCATGTGGTTGCTGGGAATTGAACTCAAGACCTCTCGAAGAGCAGTCAGTGCTGTTAACTGCCGAGCCATCTCTCCAGCCCTCTTTCTTTCTTTTTTATTGGATATTTTATTTATTTACATTTCAAATGTAATCCCCTTTCCTGGTTTCCCCTCCAGAAATTCCCTATCCCCTCCCCCTGCGTCTATGAGGAAGCTCCCCCAACCCACCCACCCACTCCCTCTCACCTCCCCACCCTGGCATTCCTCTACACTGAGCCATTGAGCCTTCACAGGACCAAGGTCCTCTCTTCTCATTGATGTCACTTCTCTTTTCAAAGAGCTGCTGTTATCTTTACCTGAGCTCCTACTAGTGAAATGCTTGGAGCAGCAGCTGTCCTGCAAGTCAGTAGATGTTAGCACTACTACAGGGTTAGAAAAACAGGGGAGGGGGGGGGAGAGTCAGTCAGTCCTAGGAAGGAGGGGTTTCCATTCATCACCTCTTTCATTCCAGTGCATTGTGGGTTCATAAGGATTAGAGTAACAAAGGCAGATGAACCAGTTAAGCAGTTCCATTTGCTCTGCTATCCCAAATCTAGGAACTAGGGGTAGGGGCAGGTCAGCTTGGAGTAATTCCAACCTCAATGGGAAAATAGTGGGCATAACAGATGGACGCTTCATGACCTTGGCAGGTCGACATATCTTCATATCTTAATTCTTATAGAAAGTCAATTTCTTTGTCCACTTTTTCCTCTTAATGCATAACTTATATAATTTATGCTGTACTAATACAGCTTAGATGTGCTCAATTTATCTGCTCTTCACTACTTAGCCTCTTTCAACTTCAAATAAACCCACATTTATAAAACTGGAAGAATTATTTCAACTCAGAGTTGTGGCATACCTATAAAATATGTATCAGTTGTTTGGCTAGAGACTAGTGATTAACAAGCAATTAATAAAAAGGTAGCTTTTGCCATCTTTCCTGAGCAATCTTTTCTCCCCCACCCCCACACCCCCATATGAAGATTTGGCAGACCAACTTAGCCCTCATGAGCGATGCATACAGTCTGTAGTGGAGTGGTATTTTACCTATCACAACTGCTATTAAATCACAGGTGCACCCTGTAGCACCAAAGTCTGTCCCCAGGGAGAGAATGGCATCTAGAGATTGTTTTGCAGTTGTTTGCCGCCGTATCTTCAGAGTTGCATGTCCAAATTATCTAACAGGACAATTTTTGAAAACCCCAGACAACTGAATGACAAGATTAAGGAACTAAAAAGAGTGGAAGGAGCCAGGACATCCAAAAGATTTTATAAAACCAACCATGAAAACTAAACAGAGAGCAGGTTAAACCTTGATCTCCCGAGACACTGTAACCATCGTAAGAGTACTTAAATATTTAATAACTTATCTTGTTCAGAGAAGGATTTAAGAAGTCTAATGAAGATTGGAAGTGAGGGGGAAGTATGTGGGAACTGTTAGGAAGGAAAGCAAAGGAAACCAAGAATGCAGTAGGTAGATGAATCTGGGAAAGAGAAAATTTGTAATAAATGCCGTTGAAAGTAAAAGTAAAAGCAGAATGAATAAAGGAACTTAGAAATAAATAAATAAATAGAAAGAACAAATGAACGAACAAAAGAAAAACAAAGAGAAAAAACCAATTCTGCAAGTTTTTCAGGGAAAACAACGGCAATTTGCCTAGGGCCTTCTGTGAAACATTCAGTGTAAAGAAAGCAAGGAAACCGGGGTTCGGCCCTCCCTTTACCCCTAGAAAGATGGTGGTTTTGGATGGCAACTGGTAATGCGGACTCATGAAGGCCTGAGCTCCTGGGAAGCCTCTCACCCCATGAGCTTCACCCATTATCTTATTTTCATAATAAGGTCTGCGCATCACTGTAATTGCTTCACTTTCCTCAACAGATACAGCGGAAAGATAAGTACTTTCATGTGTTGAGGGAGAAACTCAGGTAGGTAATCTATTAAAAACAAACAAACTCCAAACTGTAGTATGAAACTGTTTAGCAATGATCTGCTTGCTCTCAGGTAAGTTTCTGGGATTCCCTCTTTTTCATCTTATCACCAAGATCAGACAACGACTGATTCAAAGACAGGAAAGTCCTTCCAGACTCTAACAAGGCCCAGGTCTGAGACCTAGTTTCCCAGGGATAAGTGTTCCTCAGACCATTGGTGCTATGCTGCTCCTCAGATTCATCTAAAAAAGGGGATCTTAGAATCTGGTGGCAGTGGTGACTGGGGAGAATCCCACAGAGGTTTTAGTAGATACACTGATTCCTGGAACCTAGGAAAACAGGTGTTCTAGATGAGTGTGAAGTTTGGAAAACGCAGAGGCAACAGGAAAAGTTCTCCGTAGTTTAGCTCAATTAGAGGCTGTGGTGTTCGGCCCCATCGGCCACCAGCCCTGCTCAGAGCACACAGTCTTGGCACCAAGCATCAGGAACCTGGCGAGAGTCCCCGCGGGAGGGTGGCAAGGCCACCGCTGGGCAGACCGGCTCCAGGTGGCCTGGGCAGCAGGCGCGGCCTACGTCGGGCCGGCTAACTCAGCCGCGCAGCAATGCTTCGGAACTGGGACGGCCTACCCCGCTGCCCACGCCACAGAGCTCGGAACGACACCGCCGGCCGCGGATCCCCGCCCCCGGGGCTGGGGAGGAAGCAGTGGGCGCCGCGCTGAGCACCTGGGAGTCCTAGGCGGGCGCGGCTTCCGTGGCTGCGCGCTCGTCCGCCGAGCCCAGCCGCGCTCCCGCCTCCAGGTGCCGCGAGGTGTCCGCCTGCTCGCCCGCTTCTCTGCGGGCTGGGGACAACGCCCCACGGGGACAAGCCGGCACTGATCTGCCCAGGCTCGGCGGCCGCGCGCGAGCGAGGCGAATCTCCGGAGTATTCTGGGCGCGGTACGGTACCGGGTGCGAGAACGTCACGCCTCGGGGCGCGCCGGGTGCTTGGGCTGCTCTAGATTGTGCAGCTGGGATTGCGCTTCCCGCTAGTGGGCGTCGGAAGAGAAACCAAAGGCCGTAAGTGATCAGAAAGCGCACTTGCTCCTGGGATTTGACCCGCAGGGGTGACCCCAGTCTATCAGTCTCGGTCTCATCCTCCCCTGCCCCAGTTCATAAACAGCTTGGGCGAGTTCCAGGCACTGAGTTATTTTCTCTAAGTGGAGGTAATAACTTGGGGCTCCGAGCTCGCCCCCGCGTCCCCGCCCCCCCCCCTCGCACCCTTCTTGTTACACACTTAAGATAAGACGGCAACCCGGTTAATTAACTTTAATTACAGCCATTCGGCCTCCACCTACATGAACCCAGCACTGTACCAGGGGACCTCTTGGAGTGCAGTTAGCAGGCAGCTCTTTCACCTTTAGTGTGGGAAGCAGTTCTCATGGGAGAATCGGTGTCCATCTATTAACTGAAGTAAGTTTTTATTTTACTTGATTTTGACATCTTCTTGTTAAAATCAGTCTTGGGTTTCTTGGTGACAATCTGGAGTTTCTTTGACTTGGAAGGTTTGTGAAATTATATTCTGAACAATAACTTTATATTTAGTGGAAAAATACAAACGAAGTGATAAGATACCCCGTCTGGGAAACTGTCTCAGGCTTTTGTAAGTAAGATGAGGGGTAAAAAGTTTGTCCTTGAAATATAAGACACTTAGTAAAGTTTATTATTTTAGGTATTGGAATAGTCTATTTTTTAAAGTACATTTAATCGGATGTCATTGTTAGTCCTCATAATAGCATTGTACTTACAAGCACAGTATCAATTTTCTTCACTTAAGCACTGTGCACCAGAAGTATGTGGAGCATTGCCTGTAAGTGGAAGGTGTCTGTGGATGCAATAACTTTTTAAAGGGACGGAATAGCTACACGATTCTTATTTATGACTTTTATACACTAATAAGAGGAGTGTGGAGAGCAAAGACACTTGCTATTCCATCATTTAACTATGTTTAAAAGACAGAAAATAAAAGTGGGTCGTGCAAGTAGGCTATATCCTAAAATGGAACTATACCCTGGCTCCGGTCCAAGGAGAAACAGAACACACATTAAGGTAGGTCTCCACACCAAGAGGCTTTCATATGGACCTGATATGTAAGAGCCATTTTTAAAGAAATAAAATGATACCTAGAGAGTAAGTCAGAAAGTTTGCTAAAACTATTTTATATGGGTCTATTGTCTTGTCTTCTTTCCTTCCTCTCCTTAGCCTGGCACATGTGTTTTATGGGCTGCCTGTGAGAAAAGAGGGCTGAGGATCCACTCAGAAACAAATTCTTGTTTTTCTGACATCTCAAGTTCCCAGTTGTGAGGCTCATGGGCACTCAATGAATGCTTTTCAGATTAAAGTACTTTTAGTTACCATGGTGGAATAAAACTCGAGTTATACTGGATTACAGCTTTTGTTTTTAACATCAACATTTGGAAATTGAAGTTTTAAAAATCTGCTTCTGAGGGATTCTGGGTTATAGGCTTCTCTAGGTCCTAGAAGGAGACTTTGTGCCTTTTGATTTGATACTTCTTAACATATTTCCCTGCAACTAAGGAACCTGATCATAAAATTCACCCAGTGTGAAAGCCACAGCTTTAATAGTTTTAATGTTGTCAGATGCCCCACCACTTCTTCAGACTTGTGCATTGAGTCACTTATTGGTGTTTGCTTTTGCACATGCTAAGCGGTGGCGAGTTTCTGATTCTTTGTAAAAGGATAATCAAGATATGTCTTCTTATTGGTCTGGATGATATACGTTAACTTTTAGCCAAACACATTGAATGTAAAGGGGAGGATCTGGAATGCCTCCTTAAGTCATTTCAACAATAGAGTTTACTATTTTAGGTTTTAAAAACATTGGTCACAGCGGGGATATATGGCTATATTTCCACTAAGCCTAAAGACATGACTTTGATCCCCAAGCTCCAGGGCCTCATGGTGGGAAGAGAAAACTGACTCTAGCAAGTTGTCCTCTAACCTCCATGCTGTGTCACTCTCACACATGAACATACACATATACACACATTGCAACAATGTATTTATTTCTCTATCTCTGTGCATCTGTATATGTTAGACATCCATGTGTGTAAACGTGCTTGTGTGTATGGATGTCTGTGGGCACAAACGCATGTGGAGATCTGAGGATAACCTGAGAGACCTCAGTAACACTTCATCTCACTTACTGAAATAGTTCCTTTGAACCCAAGCTCACAAATTCTGCTGTGCTAATCTAGCTAGGCAACTGATCTTAGGATCCCTGTCTTCTCTCTACCAAGTGCTGCAAGTACAAGTAGCCTGCCCTGCCCACCTGGTATCTACACGGGTAAAGGAGACCAAAACTTAGGTCCCTGTGCTTGAAATACATCTCTCTAGCTTCCATTTCTAAAAACAAAACCAAACACACAGACCAACTTCCCTCTCTCATTGGTTGGATGCATGGTTTGATAACTCATATGCCTGTAGAACTTTGGCTGCTCCTTTTATTCTCATTGAAAGTTCAGTCGACCCTTCTCTTGAGAGTCAGTTGTATTATTACCCTTACCACTGCTTGTTCATTTGGCCAGTAGATAATTATTTTGTTCTTTTGGGTTTTTTTTTCTTCTGCTTCTTTTTCTTCTTCTTTTTTTGTTCTCCATCTTTATTAAATTGGAGTATTTCTTATTTACATTAAAATTGTTATTCCCTTTCCCAGTTTCCAGGCCAACATCCCACTAATCCCTCCCACTCCCCTTCTATATGAGTGTTCCCATCCCTATCCTGCCCCCTTTACCACCCTCCACCCAACAATCATGTTCACTGGGGGTTCAGTCTTGGCAGGACCAAGAGCTTCCCCTTCCACTGGTGCCCTTACTAGGCTATTCATTGCTACCTATGCAGTTGGACCCCAGGGTCAGTCCATGTATAGTCTTTGGGTAGTGGCTTAGGCCCTGAAAGCTCTGGTTGGTTGGCATTGTTGTTCATATGGGGTCTCAAGCCCCTTCAAGCTCTTTCAGTCCTTTCTCTAATTCCTTCAACAGGGGTCCTGTTCCCAGTTCAGTGGTTTGCTGCTGGCATTCGCCTACGAATTTGCCATATTCTAGCTGTGTCTCTCAGGAGATATCTACATCCAGTTCCTGTCTGACTGCAATTCTTTGCTTCATACATCTTATCTAGTTTGGTGGCTCTAAATGTATGGGCCTTATGTGGGCCAGGCTCTGAATGGTGTTCATTCAGCCTCTGTTCTAAACTTTGCCTCCCTATTCCCTCCCAAGGGTATTCTTGTTCCCCTTTTATAGAAGGAGTGAAGCATCTGCATTTTGGTCATCTTTCTTGAGTTTCATGTGTTCCGTGCATCTAAAGTAATTCAAGCATTTGGGCTAATATCCACTTATCAATGAGTACATACCATGTGTGTTTTTCTGTGATTGGGTTACCTCACTCAGGATATTTTCCAGTTCCATCCATTTGCCTACGAATTTTATAAAGTCATTGTTTTTCATAGCTGAGTAGTATTCCATTGTGTAGATGTACCACATTTCTGTGTCCATTCCTCTTCTGAAGGGCATCTGGGTTCTTTCCAGCTTTGAGCTATTATAAATAACGCTGCTATGAACATAGTGCAGCATGTATCTTTGTTATATGTTGGAGCATCTTTTGGGCATATGCCCAAGAGAGGTATATCTGTGTCCTCAGGTAGTTCGATGTCCAATTTTCTGAGGAACCTCCAGACTGATTTCCAGAATGGTTGTACCACTCCGCAATCCCACCAATAATGAAGTGTTCCTCTTTTTCCACACCCTCGCCAGCACCTGCTGTCACCTGAGTTTTTGATCTTAGCCATTCTGATTTGTGTGAGGTGGAATCTCAGGATTGTTTTGATTTGCATTTCCCTTATGACTAAAGATGTTGAACATTTCTTTAGGTGTTTCTCAGCCATACATTTCTTTAGGTGTTTCTCAGACATTCAGCATTCCTCAGCTGTGAATTCTTTGTTTAGCTCTGAACCCCATTTGTTAATAGGGTTATTTGTCCCTCTGCAGTCTAATTTCATGAATTCTTTGTATGTTTTGGATATAAGCCCTCTATCAGTTGTAGGATTGGTAAAGATCTTTTCCCAGTCTGTTGGTTGACATTTTGTCCTAACAACAGTGATCTTTGCCTTACAGAAGCTTTGTAGTTTTATGAGATCCCATTTGTCAATTCTTGATCTTAGTGCATAAGCCATTGGTGTTATGTTCAGGAAATTTCCTCCAGTGCCCATGTGTTTGAGATTCTTCCTCACTTTTTCTGCTATTAGTTTCAGTGTATCTTGTTTGATGTGGAGGTCCTTGATCCATTTGGACTTCAGCTTTGTACATGGTGATAAGAATGGATTGGTCTGCATTCTTCTATATGCTGACGTCAAGTTGAACCAGCACCATTTGCTGAAGATGCTATCTTTTTTTCTTTGGATGGTTTTGGCCTCTTTGTCAAAAATTAAGTGACCAGAGCTGTGTGGGTTCATTTCTGAATCTTCAATTCTATTACACTGGTCTATCTGCCTGTCTCTGTACCAATACCATACAGTTTTTATCACAATTGCTCTATAATACTGCTTGAGTTCAGGGACAGTAATTCCCCTGAATTCCTTTTATTGTTGAGGATAATTTTAGGTATCCTGGATTTTTTTGTTATTCCAGATGAATTTGAAATTCATTCTGTCTAACTCTATGAAGAATTGGATTGGAATTTTGATGGGATTTGCATTGAATCTGTAGATTGCTTTTGGTAAAGTGGCCATTTTTACTATATTAAGCCTGCCACTCCATGAGCATGGGAGATCTTTCTATCTTCTGAAATCTTCTTAAATTTCTTTCTTCAGAGACTTGAAGTTTTTATCATACAGATCGTTCATTTGCTTGGATAAAGTCAAACCAAGGTATTTTATATTATTTGGGACTATTATGAAGGGTGTCGTTTCCCTAATTTCTTTCTCGGCTCTCTTCTCTTTTATGTAGAGGAAGGCTACTGATTTATTTGAGTTAATTTTATACCCAGCCACTTTGCTGAAGGTGTTTATCAGGTTTAGTAGTTCTCTGGTGGAACTTTTGGGATTACTTAAGTATACAATCATATCGTCTGCAAATAGTGATATTTTGACTTCTTCCTTTCCAATCTGTATCCCTTTAATCTCCTTTTGCTGTCTGATTGCTCTGGCTAGGACTTTGAGTACTATATGGAATAAGTAGGGAGAGTGTAGGCAACCCTTTCTAGTCCCTGATTTTAGTGGGATTGCTTCAAGTTTCTCTCCATTTAGTTTAATATTAGCTATTGGTTTGTTGTATATGGCTTTTACTATGTTTACATATGGGCCTTGAATTCCTGTTCTTTCCAGGATTTTATCATGAAGGGGTGTTGAATTTTTTCAAATGCTTTCTCAGCATCTAATGAAATGATAATGTGTTTTTATATTTCAGTTTGTTTATATAGTGGATTACGTTGATGGTTTTCCATATATTAAACCATCCCTGCATCCCTGGGATGAAGCCTATTGATCATGATGGATAAATTGTTTTTATGTGCCCATGGATTCAGTTTGCAAGAATTTTATTGAGTATTTTTGCATCGATATTCATAAGAGAAATTGGTCTGAAGTTGGTTCTTTGTGTGGTTTATGTATAAGAGTAATTGTGCCTTCATAGAAGGAATTCGGTAGCACTCCATCTGTTACAATTTTGTGGAATAGTTTGGATAGTATTGGTATGAGATCTTCTATGAAGGTCTGATAGAATTCTGCACTGAACTCATCTGGACCTGGGCTCTTTTTTTTGGGGGGGGGGAACTTTTCATGGCTGCTTCTATTTCCTAAGGAGTTACAGGGTTGTTTAAATGGTTTATCTGTTCCTGATTTAACTTCGGTACCTGGTATCTGTCTAGGAAATTGTCCATTTCCTCCAGATTTTCAAGTTTTGTTTAATATAGGCTTTTGTCATAGGATCTGATGGATTTTTTTGAATTTCCTCTGATTCTGTTATTATGTCTCCCTTTTCATTTCTGATATTTTTAATTTGGATACACTCTCTCTTTCCTCTGGTTAGTCTGGCTAAGGGTTTATCTATCTTGTTGATTTTCTCAAAGAACCAGCTTTTGGTTCTGTTGATTCTTTGTATAGTCCTTTGTGTCTATTTGGTTGATTTCAGCTCTGAGTTTGATTATTTCCTGCCTTCTACTCCTTCTGGGTGTATTTACTTCTTTTTGTTCTAGAGCTTTTAGGTGTGCTGTCTAGCTGCTGACATATGCTCTTTCCTGTTTCTTTCTGCAGGCACTCAGTTCTATGAGTTTTCCTTTTAGCACAGCTTTCATTTTGTCCCATACATTTGGGTATGTTGTACCTTCATTTTCATTAAATTCTAAGAAGTCTTTAATTTCTTCCCTTATTTGTTCCTTGACCGGGTTATCATTGAGTAGAGCATTTTGCAACTTCCATGTATATGTGGGCATTCTTTCCTTATTGTTATTGAAGACCAGCTCTAGCCCATGGTGGTCTGATAGGTCCCAAGGGGTTATTTCTGTTTTTTCTGTATCTGTTGAGGACTGTTTCATGACTGATTATGTGGTCAGTTTTGAAGAAAGTACCATGAGGTTGTGAGAGGAAGGTATATCCCTTTGTTTTAGGATAGAATGTTCTTTAAATATCTGTTAAGTCCATTTGGTTCATAACTTCTGTTAGTCTGTCTATGTCTCTGTTTAATTTCTGTTTCCATGACCTGTCCATTGATGAGAGTGGAGTGTTAAAATCTCCTACTATTATTGTGTGAGGTGCAATGTGTACTTGAGTTTTAGTATGGTTTCTTTTATGTATGTAGGTGCCCTTGTATTTGGAGCATGGATATTTAGGATTGAGAGTTCATTTTGGTGGATTTCTACTTTGATGAATATGAAGTGTCCTTCCTTATCTTTTTTGATGATTTTTGGTTGAAAATCAATTTTATTCGATATTTGAATGTCTACTCCAGCTTGCTTCTTTACACCACTTGCTTGGACAGTTGTTTTCCAGACTTTGATACCATTACTCTGAGGTAGTATCTGTCTTTGTCTCTGAGGTGTGCTTCCTGTAGGCAGCAAAATGCTGGGTCCTCATTGCATATTCAATTTGTTAATCTGTGTCTTTTTATTGGAGAATTGAGTCCATTGATGTTGAGAGATATTAAGGAATAGTGATTTTTGCTTCCTGTTATATTCATATTTGAATGTGAGATTATGTTTGTGTGCTTGTCTTCTCTGTGTCTTGTTGCAAAATGATTAGTTTCTTGCTTTTTCTAGGGAGTAGCTTGCCTCCTGGCATTGGACTTTACCATTTATTATCCTTTATAGTTCAGGATTTGAGGAAAGATACTGCGTAAATTTGGTTTTGTCATGGAATATTTTAGTTTCTCCATCTATGTTACTTGAGAGTTTTGCAGTTGGGCTGGCATTTGTGTTCTCTTAGGGTCTGTATGACATCTGGCCAGGATCTTCTGGCTTTCATGGTCTCGCATAATTCTGGTATGTCTGCCTTTATATGTTACTTGATCTTTTTCTCTTACCGCTTTTAATATTATTTCTTTGTTTTGTGCGTTTGGTGTTTTGACTATTATGTGACAGGGGGAGTTTCTTTTCTGGTCCAATCTATTTGGAGTTCTGTAGGCTTCTTGTATGTTTATGGGCATCTCTTTCTTTAGGTTAGGGAAGTTTTCCTTTATGATTTTGTTGAAGATATTTACTGGTCCTTTGAGTTGGGAGACTTCACTCTCTTTTTTATATCTATTATCCTTAGGTTTGATCTTTTCATTGTATCCTGGATTTCCTGTATGTTTTGGGCCAGTAGCTTTTTCTGTTTTACATTATCTTTGACAGTTGTGTCGATGATTTCTATGGAATCTTCTGCTCCCGGGAGTCTCTCCTCTATCTTTCGTATTCTGTTGGTGCTACTTGTATCTGCAGCTCCATGTCTCTTTCTTTGGTTTTCTATATCCAGGGTTGTCTTCCTTTGGGCTTTCTTTATTGCTTCTATTTCCATTGTTAATTCGTTCCCCTGTTTGATTGTGTTTTCCTTTAATTCTTTCAGGGATTTTTGTGATTCCTCTCTATAGGCTTCTGCTTGTTTATTTGTGTTTTCCTGCATTTATCTAAGGGAGTTCTTTATGTCTTTCTTGAAGTCCTCCATCATCATGATCAATTGTGATTTTAAATCTAGATCTTGCTTTTCTGGTGTGTTTGGATATTCAGTGTTTGCTTTGGTGAGAGAATTGGCCTCCGATGATGCCATGTAGTCTTGGTTTCTGTTGCTTGGTTTTCTGTGCTTGCCTCTCGCCCTCAAGTTGTCTCTGGTGTTACCTTGTTCCGCTATTTCTGACAGTGGCTAAACCGTCCTGTAGGCCTGTGTGTGAGGAATGCTCTAGACCTGTTTTCTTGTTTTCTTTCAGCATGTTATGGGAACAGAGTGTTCTGCTTTCAGGTGTGTTCCTGTCTACTGGTCTTCAGCTCTTCCTGTGGCTGTGTGTCCTGAGTCCACCAGGCAGGTCACTTGGAGCAGAAAAGTTGGTTTTACCTTTGTTCTCAGGCCTGTAGTCGCTCTTAGGAGCTGCGTTTCAGCTCTCTGTGAGGGCAGCAACCAGAAGGGCCTGCCCCCCCCCTTTTCTCGAGTCCCTGTGTACAGGAGGCCCAGACAGTGCTAGGCATTTTCCTCTAGAGTCAGTAATGTGGGCAGAGAGTAGTCTCCTCTGGCTTCCCAGGCGTGTCTGCCCCTCTGAATGTCTAGCTCTTCCTCCCACGGAATTTGGGTGCAGGGAGCTGTTTGATCAGGTCCCTTCAGATCTGGGCACAGTCTGACCCTCAGACCTCCTGCACCTTGAGTGCACCTATCTTCCTTTTGCCAGAGGCCCTATATAGTTTCCTCTTGGGCCAGGGTTGTGTGCAAGAATGGGCAGTACTGTCTCTCCTGCTCTGCAGTCTCAGGAGTGCCCACCTGTCTGGGTCTATTATTTTGTTCTTATTTGATTGTTTGATGCTTGGCGTTGTCTTTTCCTGGGTGAACTTCATGATAATTACCCATAAGTGCTCTTTCTGCAATGATTACTAAAGTGTATATTACCATTGCTATAAAACATCTTGTTGTCAGAGATGTTTCCCATTAACTTGTAAGTGGCTGTTAAATCTCATGTAATTAACATGTAGATGAACTGCGCCTTCTATATTTAACCACCTATATGGATACCCACAACTGGGTTGTATAACATTTGGGCTTACAAGTCATGGAATATAGTAATTTCAGAAGAATTTTTAGTATAGAGATTCTCAACCTGTGGGTGGTAACCTCTTTGTGTTTATATTTCAAATGTTTACATTACAACTCATAACAGTAGCAAAATTACACGTATGAAGAGGCAACGAATGATTGTATGGTTGTGTGTCAGCACAACATGAGGAACTGTATTAAATGGTCAAAGCTTAGGAAGGTTGAGAAGTACTGCTCTTATGAGTCTGAGTGTTCACGCATGGGGCACTAATGAGAGGAAGAATATGACACCACTCTCTATTTACCATTTGATCAATTGAGTAAGAAATGTCAAGGCTGACAGTGGGACTTGCTTCCCAAGAGAACCGTGAGACAACCGGGAAACCTACAGAGATGATCCCCAACAATGACTGTTGTGAGCAGTGTAAGTCCCAGGGAAAATGAACAAAAATGAATGAGTCTGGAGAAACAGGAATAGGCTAATAATTTAAATAAAAAACTAGGGCTAAGAAGATCCTTGTCTGTGGGTGACCACATATAAGAGAGATGACATGACCAAGAGACTTGTATTCCTACATGGAGTTTATTTTTGCCTCATAATGGGGTAGGTAAGGAAGTGGTAGTAGGGAGGGTGGCAAAGGTTCGAATTTTAACTTGAGCCTAAATATATAAGGCAATGCAATATGGAGTTAGTTCAGACCTTTGTTTCTCTAGTCTGCTTTAAAGTATGATATTGATTAAAATGATAAAACCACATTTTCTCAACATCACTTTCTCTTTTGCCTGTTTGTGTGCATTGACATTGTTGAATGTTGTCTTTATGGATACTTGGAGTTAATATTTCAGTATTAAACATGGACTTTTTTGTGTGCAAATAATATCTATCATACCCATTTCCCGTGACTATATTTTTCACCAAGGCAAAAGAGAACGTCTCTTCACTCTGTAACTGTAGAGGGCTGCAATAACATTCGCCACCACAAGATGGCGCTGGCTTCCACTGCGCCCCACGTGGAAGGCCGAGATAGCTTTGCCATTACAAGATGGCGCTGGCCTCCGCCACGCCAGCCGACTTCCTTTCAGGAAGTTAACTGTGTGCGCATGTGCAAGAGTGCCTTCGTGCCAGGTCTTTGCCCACTCCGGGGCATGCCCAATGAGATCGTGGGTAAGAGACCAATCAGGTGTGGATGCGCCACGCTAGGGTGTATATAAGCCGCGCCATGCTGGCGCGCGGGGCCTCTCCTTAAGATTCAATAAACGTTTAGCTGCAGTAAGGATTCGTGTGTCCCCGTGTATTCTTGCTGGCGAGAGGTCACGCGGGACATGTAACCTGAACTAGTTGGTGCGCCCTCATATTGACAGGATGCCTTTAATCTTCTGAGGAGTAAGCTGCATGCCCTGCAAAGTTTCCTGACAAGTTGAAGGCAGAAACATTTTTTTTTCAACCATAACATATAGGGAACTGACTCTCTTGTTGGGAGTGAAAATTGGTACCACTTTGATGATATATTGCATCACCTCCCTTAACTGTGCTACTCAGTCACTAAGATGAATAGAAACAGTTTCTAGTATCTGTTGTCTCTAACCCCAGGAGGCAGTACCAGTCCAGTGAGAACTACTGTTCTGGAAGACAATCTTCCATTGTTATTAGACTCTGTAACACATGTATTGTAGGACATAGAAAGTTACATTTACTTTTGTAGCTATATTTAAAATTCCATCTTAATCATGTAATCTTATGTTTTTTTTAAGCCTGTTATTTTGTGACAACTGCAGCTTCCAGTTCACCTAGAGTCAAGGGGATGGCTTTCTTTAATGGATAACACATCATGAAATCCAGTTCTCTTTTTTTTCTCCTTACCATAAGGAATTACAGTCAACAAAGGGGATTCTAGAAATTCCAGAATCTACCTGTCTGAGCACTCAGTGCCCTTATAATTTAATGAAGTGGCTGAGGTACAAACTAAATTTCACTCTTGTTTTCTTTCCTACTTCAAGAGATAAAGCAAGCTCAACGGGGAAAGGGTGAAGACAGGCAAGAAATAAAGAGGGTTCTGGGGCCTAGATTTTCTTACATGAGGCAGGAGGCGATGTCATAGGTGTCCAGCAGGTGCTTAGGCATGACTCCAGCTGATCTCCTGACATATTTGACTCCCAACCTAATGACCTTGTAGTGGTTAGATGGACCGGAGGAGTTTGAATCTGTTTTATTGCTGCAACTTACTAGCTTGTTGACTTAGAGACTGAATTTTAAAATAATGAATACTTTCTACCTGTCATCTTGAATATATACGAAGTATCAGGTAGTAGGGAAAATGGATAGGGTGCAGTTAAGGCAAGAATAAAGTAGCTATGTGTGCTTACCAAAGTAGCTGGTGGTGGAAGCACTCTCTGAAACAAGACATCGATGAGACTACGCAACTGATTGAGTGAACTGTGAACAGTGGGGATGTGGGGTATGTGATGGAGATGAGGAATTGAAAGAGATGGGAGTGAGAAAGAGAAAAAAGTTACATGTTAGACCCAGGCTGTGGTTGTCAGCAGAGCCAGGGCCAGGAAACAAGAATCTGGGAAGTTGTGGAGAGTTAGGATGTGGTTTGTGTTGGAAGCATAATGTATCCAGAATCTGCAATATTCAGGGAGGGGGCCAAGACAGAATTAGAGATATTGGTTCCAGGACCTATTAGAGTACTCTAAGGTCAGTAAGGTAGTTGCTTGGGTGGTGGCAACAGGGAAACTGAGGAGATGTATTTATATTCACGTTAGAGCTCAGCAAGATGATAAAACTGCTTTAGTGACACATAGGTCATGCATGTATCATATGAGTGTTAGTGGTATTCCCTTTCTGTGTGCTTCATCATTTAAGTACAGCAGGAATGTATGGTTTTGTCTACAGTCATGTTTACAATGAGTATCATTTGGACCATGTGTCAACACGTGCTGTATGATGTTTATGAACTATAGTTTGTTGTTCATTGGGAAGGTTTGGAAGGTGATCGGTATCTTGGCAGAATGTATTCTGTGATGATAGTGAAATACTAATGGGCAACCCTGACTTGGTGTTCATTGTATGTTAGTTAGTGTTCCAAATACTTCAAATGTAGTAACTCATTCACTTCTCATAGCAGCTCTAGTGGCTTGGTATAGGAATGAGTTACTGATTTTCTGTTGAGGAAGTCAAAGTAAAGAGACACTAAACACTTACCCAGGTGCATAGTCTGTAGGTAGTGACTCTTATTTGATTCAGATCACTTTGGTTCAGACTTCCCCATGGAATGAACAGAATGTGGCTAACATGCTCTGAATGTCTTCATCCTCTAAGATCATATGTGAGACCAGAACACCCCAAGGATAACACTCCCTAAAGGTGGGACCATTGGGAGGGGATTAAATCACAACTACTATGAAACATTTATGGATGAGACTAGTGAGGTTATACGACAGAAAGAGCAAATTTGTCATCTTGTCGCTTCTTCTGCAATGTGTGAAAGAATACTTGGTAGAAGCCTAGGCCTCACCAGACCACCATAGATACCTTCCTCTTGGATTTATTGTCCTCCAGAACTGTGAAGAATGCATGAATATTGTTTATAAATTATTCTTTTTAAGCTATTTTGTCATAACAGCATAACTGGCATAAAGCAACTTTCTTTGTCTTTGAGATCTAGCACAAACATGATTTTCTTCCTTCTTCTTTTTCTTTTTAACATAAGACCAAATAAATATTTATTTCTATCTCCATGTTCCCTCAGTTACTCTGTAGGGTATTAAAAGATCAAACTCCAAACAGATTGAATATGCTCCACATACATCTATCCCTAGCATCCCAGAACATTAAAAATTGCATGGAACATATTTAAAGCATGGAGAGAAGTTGGTAGGGATGGTAGAGATAGTTTCAAAGCCAGACTATAAAATAAGTAAGAGTGTGTGTGTGTGTGTGTGTGTGTGTGTGTGTGTGTGTTTTTATACCTAGGTATACCCTGTATTTGTTATATGTGTACATTCTTCTGGGTGGCTGAATCAAGGACAGGCAGGCCAAAGGCTACCTTCAAAACTTACTCTACTGCAGCAGAACATAAGAAATAGGCCTAAACAGCCTGTTTCTTTCTCATGATATGAAATAAGTTCTTCCATGGATCCTAAACTCCTCTTTACCCTTTAACTCTGTCTCTGCCCTTTCTCTAAAAGCAGAAAGGAATCAACAATAGGAACTTCTAAGTAGTGAGTATACATGCTCTAATGGGGTTGAATGTGTAGTGTGGGTGAATGCTAGACAGTGTTGAGTGGAATGGCTTCTGCCTTTTGATCTATACCAGTTCTCAAGTACCTCTGAGTGTTTGCATTTCATTGAAAACAAAACTGAATCACTGTGTTGGACCCATACTTGAATTCTTGCTTCTAGGAAGTGAAGGACGCAAGGCTTGGTCATAGTTTGACACCATCTTTGAGTGCAGTGTGTTAGGCATGTTAGAATTTCCATTCAAGGGAAAAGAGTGATAACGTACAACTTGAGGGATGGCTCCAGAACAGGCTTGAAGACTGTAGAGGATTTGAAACTGTACTTACCAAATCAGTGCACAGCCCAGCTATGTATGGTGGATGTTAAGAGACATTTCTGGTCCTGGTATCCATAATATGTCCTTGGAGAATCACTGAGTCAGACCATGCCTTCCAATAACCCCATGGAAAGCACAGAGGGCTGCTGCTGTCTTGTATTGAAGGGTGTCTCCACCTCTTTGTATCACATGATTTTCTTCAGAATAAAAGTCTTCACAAGAAGACTTGACTTGACCTATCATTGGTTGCTCAGCCTGAATAAGGCTGTTAAAAAGTCAGGTGATTGAAAGACAGGTCTAGTTTTAAAGTGTGAAGCATTGCAACATCTATGGGTGGAGGGCCTCTTCCATGTCTCCAAAGTTTTCCAGCTTCGTGACCATACTTAACATGTTGAAAGATAGCAGAGAGATGGTTTTAGGTAGAACACTGATGTATCTATCCTCAGCTAAGACACCCAGGAAAGGAAGTGTATACTGTGAAAGGAAAGACTTTGTGTATGAGAACACAGACACACTCAAAACAAGCAAATCTAGCAAAATAAGTCTTTCAATTATGTCTGTCCCTGATAATCCAGTTCCACAACTCACATTCCAAGAGCCAGTTATAGATACATATGGAGAAAAGGGCAGGACATTCTATTTTAGGGGCCGAACTGTTACCTACATACCTGCCTCCTCAGAACTGTACATGGTGTGCAGACAAGATTCAACATATGTCAAAGGAACATATAACTAGTTTCCTGCCTTGGGAATAACAGTTAACAATGAGCTGAAGTGAATGAGGGATGCTGGTAGACAGAGAGTTGGAATATAATAGAAGAGTTCTTAACAGAATTGACCTCCTACAAGGAGACAGTTTGATGCATAGCGTATTCTTACTGTTTACATCAATATAATCTGTTGTTGTTATTGTTATTGCTGTTGTTTTATTTTTTTGACAGAGGCTAGCCTGTGGCATAGCACTATAAGAAACTTCAGCTTGACATTGTGAGACTCTGACTTTTGTAAATCACTCATAGATGGGATATGGGAAAGAATTATTCAGGAGCAGTTACAGTTTCTTTTAAGCAGTAGGTGTGTTCCTAGCCATAGGCAGGAAGCATAGAGAAGTACATAAGCGAATTGATAAAACAAAATACCAGTTGGTATAACAAAACACCACAGACTGTGTGGCTTAAACAACAGAAAGGTATTTTTCATAGTGGCTGCATCAAGTTCCTCGCTGGCAGATTCTGATTCCATTCTTGTGAGCATCCTCTTCTTGCCATGTCCTGAGGTGGGTGGGGTTGTTAAGACCTGGGCAGGGGAATTGCAAGGTCTGTGGTACCTCTTACAAGCATCTAATTCTATTGTATCAGAATGGTATCAGTTAAGTAATTAGTTCTCAGAAATCGCTATCTCCAACTGAAGGTCAGAGCTTTAGCCCATGAATATGGGAGTAGAGGCATAGTCTGCAGCAAAGAATAAAATCAGTAGTTTGTCTCTACCCTGTATGCACTTGGTGACATAACAGTGAACTTGGGGAATCCTTCTGGGTCTCAGATTTGAGTGATGGGGTGGGGGTGGGGTGATGGATACCACTTATAGAAAAATATGAAATTTTCTTGAAATATTTTTATGTTATGTTAAAATTGTTTTTGGTGCTAATAGTTTTTCTGTGGGAGCTGCTAACCATGACTGTGACATGTGGAATTTACTTTACTCCAAAGGACAGTTCTTCTGATCCTTTTAAATTATTCACCAACACATTGTACTTATAATTCATAATGAGCAGGATTCTATACTCATTTATTGTATACATGCTTAATTCCAGCTAGTGTCCTGCAAAAGTACTTATTTACACACACACACACACACACACACAATCAACTACAAAGTGAAGTGGTTTGCATTTGGTAGTGTGGGTTAGCACCCTCCCCGACAGCTTCCCTTCCACAGGCATTTCTTGCTTTCTTTTCTTACATTTTAACTTCTCTGTCTCTGTGATAAGACCTGAAGGAAGATGGATGCCCCGTTTGACAGTGTTTGCTGATTATTTTAAAATATTTAAGGCAATACCTTATATTCCCTTGCACAAGCTGAGTCTATGCAGTGCCCTTTGGAGGGAAATAGCAGATGTAATTTCCAGAGAGACACTGCAGAAAGGAAATCATCAGTTAGGGAGCTTTCCTTTGTTGGTTTTAGGTTATGTTTTAACTTTTATATGGTTATTCTTTCCCCTGAAGCATAAGGTATAGAAATCAGACTCAACCCACCCTATATCCTGTACTGAGATAAATTAGCTTTCTGAAAAGCCTCTGATGCTAGGGCTCGTGGCATACATACAGGTATAATGGTGAGTTATTCTACCATAAGTTTGGAGGTTCACAGATTTGGGATATAGAACTAATTCAAAGCCAGCTTAGTCAACATAGTGAAATCATCTCAAGGTTTATTAAAGGGTAGACAGGGCTAGGAGCATAGTTCTATTATAGAGCACTCACATAGCATAAATGGGGTCCTAGGCTCCTTCTCTACTCCTGAAAAATATTTTTAAAAATATACAAGGATAAAAAGCAAAGCAAAAAGCTTTGGGAGAAAATGGAACCTGGTACTAGACTCTGCTAGGAACACATTGAAGGAAAGCATAGACCTTTAACCTTTACACTTATCCCTCTTCTACTGGTTTTCCTGTACTTAGAAATCACTGAATTGTTATTCAGCTGGTATTATCATGCACATTAATCTTGACTGCTAACACATAGTGCTATCTGCTCTTTTGAAAAGTAAGGAGCAGTGGGATCTGCCCTCCTCTTCAGGGTCAGGAACAGTAGTGGAAGCTGTTGTCTAAAACAGCTGTTAAGAAAAATTAGCAGCCACTTAGCTAATCAAGAGAATAATCTGTCAGTGTCTCTGGGGGCTCTTGTTTAATAAACCAACTTTATGAATATATACTATTAATCCTAAGTCTTGTTATCTGACTGGATGCTTACTATTTGACTAGAGTGTACTCCTTCAGAGTTGCCTAGTAACACCTGGAGTTTTAAGTCTTATCTTCAGATATTGTATTGCCCTTTGTGGAGAATATTTATCGGGTCTTTATCTTGCCCTGCTGTGTTATTCTATTTTTTGAATGCTTTTACAGTTTTTCTTGGTAAACATTACAGAACTTCCACCAAGGGCTGTGAGAACAAGTCTTCATCCTTTCCCTTACTTTTATCAGCTAATGATATAAATTAAGTTTGGTTTTTTTTTTGTTACATGCATACATTTGTGAGACTCAGTTTAATTTTAGTATTATGACAGCAGTTCTGCTCTGCAACTTTGTGGTAAGCCATAGGAATCGGCTTTCAAGGCCACCAAGAGTCTAGCCTTGCAGGTGGCAATTGTTGCCTTATTTCTGATTTGTTATTCCAAGAGTAGGTTTAAAATAAAATCAGACTTTGCTAATTGATACCTAGGATGGAGATGAGGCCTGGGGGGGGGTGTTTAAAATGATTGCTTAGCATGTCTGAAGAATTTGGGTTGATTTCCAGCACCACTAAAAGAAACTATGTATATAGTTTATATTTCCTCGTAATAAAAATATCCTAATTACACTTTCCAGGTCTGAGCACATGAACAGAAAGTAACGTTCTAAAAACTTTAGTCAAGTGATAGAGGAAAAAAACAACCCGTAATATACATTCTTGTTTGTTTCTCATTGAGCAGTTTTTAAAATACTCAGATAGTAAGGAAACCACCATTGTGTCCGCAGTCAGTGAAGTAAACGTGGACATCCAAGATTTCCTGATGAGCATCAATTTGGAGCAGTACTTCTTACATTTCCAGGAATTTGGTTTTTATACTGTGAAGGACTGCACAACAATAAATTACAATGTGCTACATCAAGTTGAAATATCACCTACGGAAGGCAAAGGACACTGTGGTTAGAACAAAACAGCAACCAACAGATTGGGAAAAGATCTTTACCAATCCTACAACAGATAGAGGCCTTATATCCAAAATATACAAAGAACTCACGAAGTTAGACCGCAGGGAGACAAATAACCCTATTAAAAAATGGGGTTCAGAGCTAAACAAAGAATTCACAGTTGAGGAATGCCGAATGGCTGAGAAACACCTAAAGAAATGTTCAACATCTTTAGTCATAAGGGAAATGCAAATCAAAAGAACCCTGAGATTTCACCTCACAACAGTGAGAATGGCTAAGATCAAAAACTCAGGTGACAACAAATGCTGGCGATGATGCGGAGAAAGAGGAACACTCCTCCATTGTTGGTGGGATTGCAGACTGGTACACCCATTCTGGAAATCAGTCTGGAGGTTCCTCAGAAAATTGGACATTGAACTGCCTGAGGATCCAGCTATACCTCTCTTGGGCATATACCCAAAAGATGCCCCAACATATAAAAAAGACACGTGCTCCACTATGTTCATCGCAGCCTTATTTATAATAGCCAGAAGCTGGAAAGAACCCAGATGGTCTTCAACAGAGGAATGGATACAGAAAATGTGGTACATCTACACAATGGAATATTACTCAGCTATCAAAAACAATGACTTTATGAAATTCGTAGGCAAATGGTCGGAACTGGAAAATATCATACTGAGTAAGCTAACCCAATCACAGAAAAACACAGATGGTATGCACTCATTGATAAGTGGCTATTAGCCCAAATGCTTGAATTACCTTAGATGCCTAGAACAAATGAAACACAAGACGGATGATCAAAATGTGAATGCTTCACTCCTTCTTTAAAAGGGGAACAAGAATACCCTTGGCAGGTAATAGAGCGGCAAAGATTAAAACAGACACAGAAGGAACACCCATTCAGAGCCTGCCCCACATGCATATACAGCCATCCAATTAGACAAGATGGATGAAGCAAAGAAGTGCAGGCCGACAGAAGCCGGATGTAGATCTCTCCTGAGAGACACAGCCAGAATACAGCAAACACAGAAGCGTATGCCAGCAGCAAACCACTGAATTGAGAATAGGACCCCCGTTGAAGAAATCAGAGAAAGAACTGGAAGAGCTTGAAGGGGCTCGAGACCCCATATGTACAACAATGCCAAGCAACCAAAGCTTCCAGGGACTAAGCCACTACCTAAAGACTATACATGGACTGACCCTGACTCTGACCTCATAGGTAGCAATGAATATCCTAGTAAGAGCACCAGTGGAAGGGGGCCCTGGGTCCTGCTAAGACTGAACCCCAGTGAACTAGATTGTTGGGGGAGGGCGGCAAGGGGAGGATGGGGAGGGAACACCCATAAATAAGGGGAGGGGGAGGGATGTTTGCCCGAAACAGGAAAGGGAATAACACTCAAATGTATATAAAAATACTCCAAGTTAATTAAAAAAAAATATCACCCACGGGACACCTTAGGAGGACACTTAAACAGTTGCAAATGATCTTTACAAAGACACAAGACTTCCCAATATATGCAAATGTTTATAAGACAAAGAACAGCAGCACCCCAAGAGAACAACACAGTGCTCTGTCTTCCAGCAGCAACACCTGCATAGATTTTTCTGATTCTGTTACTGTCCATAGACCTGGCCCGGCACCATCAGAGATGGTTACAACCAGTGTCCTTAGTGAAGGAAACTGTCATTCTTCTACATCACATGATAAGCTATCTCTTTCTTCGAGTGACCTTCCCTGTCCAGAAGAAGAGCTACACCAGAATGTGGATTCTTCGCAAGATTCTTTATTTGGTCGTGTAAATGTTAAAATAGATTCCTTGATTACCCAGCAGGCTGTGGAGCATACAGCAGGAGAAGAACAAACACAAAAAGTCAATTTGGTGTCAGAAGATTCCAGCAAGGCATTTAGCACAAACACTGAAAGTTTTCCTTCTGTGGACTATCTAGCATCAGAGACACACTCTGGAAATGGAACTAACAGCATATTAGAAAGCTTCCTGCCATCCCCCTTCTTCCAGTTTCAAGGAGAGATGGTTGTGAATGAACTGTATGTTCCATCCTCAACAGTCCACAGCCCCATGAGAAGCCGGAGAAAGTTGGTGTCCAGACCTTCTTAATCGTTTCTGCTGAGACATTGCCCTGTACCAGAGATCCCAGGGTCAACAAAATCAATTTCATGGAAGTAAGCTTTGGAGAGAAACTTTGTGTATTCAATATGGGAGAATTTATTAACGTTTACCAACAATGTTTTCACTGTTTCTTTCTAGGGATGCCCTCTGTACATTCGACTTCTATACCAACTTATTCATTGTTCTTCCTTCAGACTTTTACCCCCCCTGTGTTCTTTGCAACACAGCCATCATTTTCCATTTGGACCACTGGAATGCGTTTTTATTTGAAATAGATGCTGAAAACACATGTATATATAATTATACATCAACTATATGCAATAGAAACCTGTTTATCATTTGAAAATTCTACTAGAGTTGTGCT
Organism: Rattus rattus; assembly: GCF_011064425.1. Classification (NCBI taxonomy): domain Eukaryota; kingdom Metazoa; phylum Chordata; class Mammalia; order Rodentia; family Muridae; genus Rattus; species Rattus rattus. Next base: position 19,524,354 of record NC_046164.1, read on the forward strand.
GAAGTCCACGAGGGCTCCCTCCTCTGACTGCCACTCTGCCTGCCTCCCCTAAGCCAAACTTCATAAGGAACATCCAGATTAGGAAATCTTCCCTTCGGGCTGGGGGATTTAGCTCAGTGGTAGAGCGCTTACCTAGGGCATAAGGCCCTGGGTTGGGTCCCCAGCTCCAAAAAAAGAACCAAAAAAAAAAAAAGAAATCTTCCCTTCATGTATCCTGTTCTTCTGTCCATTGAGTCACCAAATGGCTAGTTCTGAGCTAGCTTCTTGCTATCTCCTGAACTCCAATGCCTGGCTACCTTCACTACGAATGCTATTCTAAGGACATCCAGGCTAAAGCCTTCCCCCACTACTTCCAATTCCCTGCCCTCCATGCTTCCTGTAGCACATCTACTGATCTCAGACATGCACTGCCCCTGAGTTTCACTGTCCAGCATCAGGCTGCCCACCAGAGGCCTGCTTTACTGAGAACATCCAGGGTCAATCAGATGGCTAAAGGCAAGTATAAGAGCACAATCAACTCTAGTTTCCTAGGCGTATCTACTCCTCTGAAGGTCTAGCTCTCCTTCCCATGGAATTTCGGTGCAGGGACCTGTTTGACCAGGTCCATTCAGATCGGGGGGCAGTCTGGACCTCAGGGCTCCTGCAGCTTGACTGCCCCTATCTTTCTCTCGCCAGAGGCTCTATACAGTTTCCTCTTGGGTCAGGGATGTGGGCAAAGGTGGGCAGATGGAAGTCTCTCCTGACCTGCAGTCTCAGCATTGCCCACACTTCTCCGCAATCAGTACTCTCTCCCACAGGGTTTGAAAGCAGGGAGCTGTGGGCCAGGATCAGTGAGGTTCGGGCACCCTTCCTCTACAAAAAAGAGAAAAAAGCTGAGAAAGAAATTAGAGAAATGACACCCTTCATAATAATCCCAAATAATATAAAATACCTTGGTCTGACTTTAACCAAGCAAGCGAAAGATCTGTATGGTAAGAACTTCAAGTCGCTGAAGAAATAAATTGTAGAAGATCTCAGAAGATGGAAAGATCTCCCATGCTTATGGATTGGCAGAATTAATATAGTAAAAATGGCCATTTTACCAAAAGTGATCTACATAGTCAATGCAATCCCCATCAAAATTCCAATCCAATTCTTCATAGAGTTAGACAGAACAATTTGCAAATTAATCTGGAATAACAAAAAAACCAGGATAGCTAAAACTATCCTCAACAATAAAAGGACTTCCAGGGGAATCATTATCCCTGAACTCAAGCAGTATTACAGAGCAATAGTGATAAATACTGTATGGTATTGGGACAAAGGTAGGCAGATAGAGCAGTGGAATAGAATTGAAGACCCAGAAATGAACCCACACACCTATGGTCACTTGATTTTTGACAAAGGAGCCAAAACCATCCAATGGAAAAAAGATGGCATTTTCAGCAAATGGTGCTGGTTCAACTGGAGGTCAGCAAGTAGAAGCAATAAAGAAAGCACAAAGGGAAACAACCCTGGTTATAGAAAACCCAAGGAAGAGACAAGGAGCCACAGATACAAGCATCACCAACAGAAAACAAGAGATAGAAGAGAGAATCTCAGGAGCAGAAGATTCCATAGTAATCATCAACACAACTGTCAAAGATAATGTAAAACAGAAAAAGCTACTTGTCCAGAACATACAGGAAATCCAGGACTCCATGAGAAGATCAAACCTAAGGATAATAGGTATAGAGGAGAGTGAAGACTCCCAGCTCAAAGGATCAGTAAATATCTTCAACAAATTCATAGAAGAAAAGTTCCCTAACCTAAAGAAAGAGATGCCCATAAACATACAAGAAGCCTACAGAACTCCAAATAGATTGGACCAGAAAAGAAAATCCTCCCGTTACATAAGAGTCAAAATACCAAATGCACAAAACAAAGAAATAATATTAAAAGCAGTAAGGGAAAAAGGTCAAGTAACATATGATGGCAGATCTATCAGAATCACACCAGACTTTTCACCAAAGACTATGAAAGCCAGAAGATCCTTGTCAGTTGTCATACAGACCCTAAGAGAAGACAAGTGCCAGCACAGGTTACTGTATCCTGCCAAACTCTCAATTAACATAGATGGAGAAACCAAGAAATTCCAGGACAAAACCAAATTTACACAATATCTTTCTACAAATCCAGCGCTACAAAGGATAATAAATGGTAAAGCCCAACATAAGGAGGCAAGCTACACCCTAGAAAAAGCAAGAAACTAATCATCTTGACCTTTAACGGTTTCCTGTCCATAAACCCCTTATCTGCTCTCTCTCCCTCTCCAACTCCCCCATATGGGTGTCCCACCCCCAACAAGCCCCCTGACATTCCCCTACACTAGGACTCCATCTTCACAGGACCAAGGACTTCTCCTTCCACTGGAACCCAACAAGGCCATCCTTTGCTACATATACAGTTGAAGGCATGGGTTAGTCCATGTATAGTCTTTGGGTAGTGGTTTAGTCACTGGAAGATCTGATGTGTTGGCATTGTTCTTCTTATGGGGTTTCAATCCCCCTTCAGCTCTTTCAATCCTTTCTATAATTCCTCCAAATAGGGTTCTGTTCTCAGTTCATTGGTAGTTGCTAGTGTTCACCTCTGTATTTGACATGCTCTAGGTTTGTCTCTTAGGAGAGATCTATATCGAGTTCCTGTCATCATGCACCTCTTAGCTTCCTCAATCTTGTACAGTTTTGGTGACTGTATGAAGGCCACATGTGGGGCAGGCTCTGAATGGCCTTTCCTTCAGTCTCCGCTCTAAACTTTGCCTCAATAGCCCCTCCTATGGATATTTTTGTTTTGCCCTTTTAAGAAGGAGTGAAGCATCTGCATTTTGGTCATCCTTCTTCTTTAGCTTCATGTGATCTGTGGATTGCATGTTGGATAATATGAGCTTTTCAGCTAATACCACTTATCAGTGAGTAATTACCATATGTTGTTTTTCTGAGATTGTGTTACCTCACTCAGGATGAATTCCATGAAGTCATTCTTTTTGATAGCTGAGTAGTACACCATAGTGTAGATGTACCACATTTTCTGAATCCATTCCTCTGTTGAAGGGCCTCTGGCTTCATTCCAGTTTCTAGCTATTATAAATAAGGCTGCTATGAACATAGAGGAGGATGTGTCCTTGTTGTATGTCAGAGCATCTTCGAGTATATGCCAAGGAGAGGTATAGCTGGGTCCTCAGGTAGTGCAATGTCTAATTTTCTGAGGAATCTGCAGAGAGATTTCCAGAGTGATTGTACGTGTTTGCAATCCAACCAACAATGGAAGAATGGCCCTCATTCTCCACCTCCTTGCCAGCATCTGCTGTCACCTGAGTTTTTGATCTTAGCCATTCTCACTCCTTGAGGTGGAATCTCAGGGTTGTTTTGATTTGCATTTCCCAATGACTAAGGAAGTTGAACTTTTTTTAGATGGTTCTCAGCTACTCGACATTCCTCATCTGAGAATTCTTTGGTTAGTTCTGTACCCCATTTTTTAATAGTGATATTTGACTCTCTAGAGTCTCACTTCTTGAATTCTTTGTATATTTTGGAAATTAGCCCTCTATCTATTGGTAGAGATCCTTTTCCAATTGGTTGGTTCCTGTTTTGTGCTAATGACAGTGTCCTTTGCCTTATGAGGTCCCATTTGTCGATTCTTGATCTTAGAGAATAAGCCATTGTTGCTTTGTTCAGAAAACTGTTTCCAGGTGCCCATGTGTTCAAGACTTTTCCCTACTTTTTTTCTATTAGTTTCAGTGTCTCTGGTTTGATGTGAAGGTCCTTGATCCCCTAGGACTTACACTTTGTACAGGGCAATAAGCATGGATCAATTTGCCTTCTTCTACATGCTGACCTTCAGGTGAACCAGCACATTTGTTGAAAATGCTATCTTTTTTCCATTGAATGGTTTTAGCTCCTTTGTCAAAAAATCAAGTGAACATAGGTGTGTGGGTTTGTTTTGTGTCTTCAATTCTATTCCAGTGATCTATCTGCCTGTTTCTGGACAAATACCATGCAGTTTTGACGACTATTGCTCTGTAATACTGCTTGAGGTCAGGGATAGTCATTCTACCGGAAGTTCTTTTATTGTTGAGTGTAGTTCTTGCTATCCTTTTTTTTGTTGTTGTTATTCCAAATGAATTTGCAAATTGTGCTTTCTATCTATATGAAGAATTTAGTTGGAATTTTTATGGTGATTGCATTGAATCTGTAGATTGCTTTTGGCAAAATGGCCATCTTTACTATATTAATCCTGCCTATCTAAGAGCATGGAAGGTCTTTCCATCTTCTGAAATCTTCTTCAGTTTCTTTTTTCAGAGACTTGAATTTCTTATCATACAGATCTTTCATTTGTGTGGTTAAAATTATAACAAGGTATTTTATATTATTTTGGACTGTTATGAGGGTGTCATTTCCCTAATTTATTTCTCAACCTCTTTATCTTTTGAGTAGAAAAAGGCTACTAATTTGTTTGAATTAATTTTATGCCCAGCCATATTGATGAAAAGACTTTTTTTTATATCAGGTTAAGTAGTTCTCTAGTGGAACTTTTGGGGTCAGTTAATTATATTATCACATCATCTGCAAATAGTGATATTTGACTACTTTCTTTCCAATTTTTATCCCTTTGTCAGCCTTTTGTTGTCTGATTGCTCTGGCAAGGACTTTGAGTACTATATTGAATAAGTCAGGAGAGTGAGCATCTTTTTCTAGTCCCTGTTTTTAGTGGGATTGCTTCAAGTTTCTCTACATTTAGTTTGATGATAGCTACTGATTTGCTGCATATTGCTGTTACTCTGTTTAGGTATCAGCCTTGAATTCCTGATTTTTTAATATTTTTTTTATGTGAGCACACTGTTGCTCTCTTAGGACACAGCAGAAGAGAACATCATATTCTATTACGGATGGCTGTGAGCCACCATCTTTTCCCACTCTGTGGGTTTCCATTTTGTCCTAATGACAGTGTCTTTTGCCTTACAAAAGCTTTGCAGTTTTATGAGGTCCCACTTGTTTATTCTTGATCTTAGAGCATAAGTCTTTGGTGTTTTGTTCAGGAAAAATTTCCCCCGTGCCCATGTGCTCGAGACCCTTCACCACTTTTGTTCTATTAGTTTGAGTATATCTGGTTTGATGTGGAGGTCCTTGATCCACTTGGACTTAAGCTTTGTACATGGTGATAAGAATGGATTGATTGGCATTCTTCTACATGCTGACCTCCAGTTGAACCAGCAATATTTGCTGAAAATGCTATCTTTTTTCCTTTGCCCGGTTCAGACTGGGCTTGACTGGTTCAGACTGGTCCTGACCAGTCAAGACAAGTCCAGACTGTTTCAGACCACTCAAAAGCTGTCCAGACTGGTCCAGACCGGACCAGTCCATTTCAAACCCATTGAGACCAGTTGAGACTGGAGCATACAGGTCCATACCAGCACAGACTGGTCCAAAATGGAACAGACCGGACCAGTCCAGTCCAGACAGTTCCAGACAGGACTAGAGTAATCCAGACTGGTCTGAATCCGAACTCACCGATTTAGACCAGCTCATACTGGTTCAGACTGGTTCAGACCAGTTTTGACCTGATTAGACTGGACCAAAGTGGTTCAGATCAGTTCAGACCAGATCAATATCAGTTCAAAATGGTTCAGACCCGACCAGACCAATTCAGACTGGTTGATACTGGATCAGAATGGTTCAGACCGGTTCAGTATGGTTCAGACCGGTTCAGATCGGTTCAGATCGGTTCAGACCGGACCTGACTGTACCAGACCTGTGCAGTCCAGTTCATATGGGTTCAGAATGGAACAGAGTGGCTCTGACCAATTCTGCCCAAAACAGACTGGTTCAGACTGGTTCAGACTGGTTGAAACCGGACCAGACAGGAACAGAGAGTTTCAGACCAGTTCAGACTGTATCAGACCAGTTGAGATCGGACCAGACCATTTCACACTGGATCAGACCAGTTCAGACCGGTTAGGATCAATTCAGACCGGTTCAGAATGGAACAGACCGTTCTAGACCAGTTCAGGCTGGTGCATTCTGGTTCTGACCAGTTCAGACTGGTTCAGACTGGTCTAAACCAGACAAGGCTGGTTAAGACCAGTAAAGACCAGTAAGAAATGATTCAGACCAGTTCAGTCTGGACCAGAGAGGTTCAAACCGTTTCAGATACTAACAGACCACTCAAGATAGAATCAGCCGGGTTCAGACAGGTCCAGGCCAGTCCAGACAGTTTCAGTCATGTTAAGACCAGTTCAGACGGGTTCAGACCAGTTCGAAAAGGACAAGACAGGTTAGCACTGGTTCAGACTGGTTAGGACTGTTTCAGACCGGTTCAGTCTGGACCAGATGGATCCAGACTGGTCCAGACATGACTGGACTGTTCCAGACCAGCTCGGACCCAAACAATCCAGTTGAGAACACTTAAGACCGGGCCAGACCGGTTCAGTCCAGTTTAGACAGGAACAGACTGGGTCAGACCAGTTCAGACTGTTTCAGACTAGTTCAGACAGGTTTGAAATGGACCAGACCAGATAAGAATGGTTCAGAACTTTTAGGACCATTTCAGACAGGTTCAGTCTGGACCAGAATAGTCTGGACCGGTTCAGACCTTACCGGACTGTTTCAGACAAGTTCAGACGTGTTTAGACCGGTTCAGAACAGTTAAGACCAGACCAGACCGGTCCAGACTGGGTTGACTGGTATAGACCAGTCCAGACCAGTTAAGACAGGTCCAGACTGGTTCAGACCACTCCAGAGCTGTCCAGAGTGGTCCAGACCAGACCAGAGCAGTTCATACTGGTTCAGTCTGGTTGAGAACGGAGCAGACAGGTCCAGACCGGTCCGGAAAGGTCCAGACCAGGACAGACTGGTCCAGACCTGTCCAGACAGGTCCAGACAGGACCAAAGCTGTCCAGACCAATCTGAAACGGAACTGACCAGTTCAGACTGGTTTAGACTGGTTCAGACTGGTTCAGACCAGTTTTGTCCTGTTCAGACTGAACCAAACCTATTCAGACTGGCTCAGAACAGTTCAAGCTGGAACAAACTGGTTGAGAATGGTTCAGATTGGACAAGACAGGTTCAGACCGGTTCAGACCAGATCAGACCAATTCAGATTGGTTCAGTCCGTTTCAGACAAGTTCATATGGGACTAGAAAAGACCAGACCAGTTCAGTCTGGTTCAGATCGGTTCAGACCAGAACAGAGCGGTACAGACCAGTTCAGACCGGTTCATAATATTTCAGATGAGTTCAGACCAGTCTGAAATGGACCAGAAAGTATACTATCGGTTCAGACGTGTTAGGACCATTTCAGACATGTTGAGTCAGAACCGGACCTATCCGGTCTGGTCCAGACCTAACTGGACGGTTCCAGACTGGACCAGACTGGTCCAGACTGGACTGAACTGGTTCAGACCGATCCAGACAGGTCCAGAACAGTTCAGACCAGACCAGAATGGTTCTCACTGATTGAGAGACCGAGACCAGTTGAGACCGGAGTAGACAGGTCCAGACCAGAGCAGAGCATTCCAGAATGGAACAGACAAGTTCAGACTGGTCCAGACAGGTCCAGACAGGACCAGAGCAGTCCAGAACAGTCTGAAACGGAACTGACTGGTTTAGAATGGATCAGACTGGTTCAGACTGGATTTTACCTATTCAGACTGAACCAACCGGTTCAGTCCAGACCAAACTGGTTCAGAACAGTTCAGACTGGACCAGAACGGTTCATACTGGTTCTTACCTGATGAGACTGGTTCATACCAGTTCAGTCTGATTCAGACTGGTTCAGACCGGACCGCACTGGACCAGACTGGTTCAGTCCGGATCGGATCTGTTCAGAACGGAATAGAGCAGTTCAGATCACTTCAGAGTGCCTCAGACTTGAGCAGACCGGTTCAGTCATGTTTAGACTGGATGGGATCGGTTCAGACTGTTTCAGACCATTTCAGACCAGTGTGAAACGTACCAGAATGGATAAGACAAGTTCAGTCCTGTTATGACCTTTTCAGACAGGTTCAGTCCAGACAAGAATATTGTGAACCTGTACAGACCTGACTGGACCGTTCCAGACTGGTTCAGACCCTTTAGACCGGTTCAGACCGGTTCAGACTGGACACGAATGGTTCAGAACGGTCCAGACTAGTCAAGACATGTGCAGACCATTTCAGACCATTCCAGAGCTGTCCAGACCGGTCTAGACTGGAGCAGACCAGTTAACATCAGTTGAGACCAGTTGAGACCAGAGCAGACAGGCCCATATAGTCCCAGGCCAGTCCAGAATGGAACAAACAGGACCAGCCCGGTCCAGACAGGACTAGGCAGGACTAGAGCAGTTTAGACTAGTCCAAACCTGAACTGACCTGTTTAGACCAGTTCAGACCATTTCAGATTGGTTCAGATTGGATTTTACCTGTTCAGACTGGAACAAACCAGTTCAGATCGGTTCAGAATGGACCAAAACCGGATCAGAATGGTTCAGACTGGACCATACTGATTCAGACTCGTTCATACCGTATCAGACCAGTTCAGACCGGTTCAGTATGGTTCAGACTGGATCAGACCGGACCTGACCTTACCAGACCTGTGCAGTCCAGTTCAGATCGGTTTGGACCAGAACAGAGCGGTTCAGACCAGTTCGGCCTGGAACAGACCGGTTCAGACAGGTTCAGAGAGCTTCAGACCATGCCAGACTGGTTCAGTCCAGTTTAGAATGGACCAGACCGATTGAGATCGGTTCAGACTGTTTCAGACCAGTTCAAATGAGTTCAAAATGGACAAGACCAGATAAGACCGGTTCAGACATGTTAGGACCATTTCAGACATGTTCCATCCGGACCAGAGCATTCCGGACCGGTCCAGACCTGACTGGACAACTCCAGACCAGTTCAGATCCATTTAGAACTATTCACACTGTTTCAGATGGAAAGAGACTGATCCAAACCGTAGTTGACCGGTTCAGGCCAGTCTAGACCGGTCCAGACTGGACCAGACCAGTTCACACCAGTTCAGACTGGTTCACACCGCAGCAGACCGGTTCAGACCCATTCAGACCTGACCAGACAGGACCAGACAGGTTCAGAACGGACCATACCGGTTCAGACCGGACCAGACCTGTACAGTAGGATGACACTGGTTCAAACAGTTCAAGACAGGTTCAGACAACTCAGACTGTACCAGACCAGTTCAGACCTGTTCAGACATGTTCAGAGAGGTTCAGACCAGTTGAGACTGGTTCAGACTCATTGAGACCAATTAGTACCAACTCAGACCAGTTCAAACGTGACCAAACAGGTCCAGACCAGTATAGAAAGGACTGGACCAGTACAGTCTGGTTCAGAACAGATCAGACCAGTTCAGACTGGTTCAGACCAGTTCAGAATGGAACAGACTGGTTCAGACCAGACCAGACGGGTCCAGACCGGTTCAGACCAGTTCAGAATGGAACAAATAAGTCCAGACCAGCGCAGACTGGTCCAGAACAGACCCCACCAGTCAAGTCCAGTCCAGACCTGTCCAGAAAAGATCAGACCTGTCCAGACTGATCCGAACTGGAACTGAGCGGTTCAGACCGGTTCTGACCGGACCAGAGTGGTTCAGACCAATTCAGAACATACCAGACTGGTTCATAAAAGTTCAGACTGGTACATACTTGTTTAGACTGGGACTGACCTGTTCACACCGGTTCAGTCCAGTTCAGTCCAGTTCAGACCGTTTCTGACCAGACCAGACTGGTTCAGTCCAGTTCAGACCAGTCCAGACCTTTCCAGACCAGTCCAACAGGTTCAAAATGGGCCAAACCACTCCAGGCCGGTCTGAACCAGACCATACCGATTAATATAGGATCAGACAGGTTAGGAACGATTCAGACTGGATAAGTCTGGAACAGACCGGTCCAGACCTGTCCATAACTGGACTGGTCCAGAATGGTTCAGACCTGACCAGACCGGTTCAGAACATTCAGATCAGACCAGACCGGACAAGACAGATCCAGAACAGACTAGATCAGTTCAGACTGTTTCAGACTGTTTCAGAGAGGTTAGGACCGATTCAGACCAGTTCAAACTGGACCACACCAGTCCAGATCAGTCCAAACCTGACTGGAAGAGTCCAGAAAGGTTCTTACTGGTTCAGACTGCTTCATACGGGTTCAGACAGGAACAGACAGGGTCAGACCAGTTCAGACCAGATCAGACCCTTTGAGATTGGAACAGACCGTTTCACACCAGTTCAGAATGGTCCAGACCGGTTAGGAATGATTCAGACTTGTTCAGACCATACCAGACCAGCGTACACTGGACCAGACTGGTTCTTTCTGGTTCTGATCGGTTCAGAAGGGTTCAGACTGGTCTGAACCAGACAAGACTGGTTAAGACCGGTACAGACTGCTTAGAAACAATTCAGACCGTTTCAGTCTGTACCAGAGAGGTTCATCCCGGTTCAGACAGGAACATACCACTCATTACAGAACCAGAACGGATCAGACAGGTCAAGACTGGTCCAGACCTGTACAGACCAATTCAGAGGGGTTCAGAATGATTCAGACTGGACCAGACTGATTCAGACTGGTTGATACTAGATCAGAACAGTTCACACTGGTTCAGTATGGTTCAGACCGGTTCAGATCGGTTCAGACCGGACCTGATCATACCAGACCTGTGCAGTCTGGTTCATATGGGTTCAGAACAGAACAGAGCAGTTCAGACCAATTCCGCCCAGAACAGAACGGTTCAGACCAGTTCAAACAGCTTCAGAACATCCCAGAACGTTTCAGTCCAGTTTAGATGGGACCAGACCAGTTGAGATCAGTTCAGACTGTTACAGACCAGTTCAATCCGGTCGGACCAGACCGGATAAGACCGGTTCAGACATGTCAGAACCATTTCAGACAGGTTCAATCCAGACCAGTCCAGTCTGGACTGGTCCAGACCTCACTTGACCATTCCAGACTGGCTCAGACTGGAAGAGATGGGTCCAGAATGGACTTGACTGATTCAGAATGGTCCAGACCGGTACAGACCCAACCAGACCAGTTCACACTGGTTCAGACTGATTCAGACCAGACCAGACCGGTTCAGACCTGTTCAAACCGGTTCAGAGAGGTTCAGATCAGTTGAGACTGGTTCAGATTCGTTGAGATCAGTTAGGAGCAATTCAGACCAGTTCAAACATGATCCAACTGGTCCAGACCAGTCTAGACAGGACCTGTTCAGACTGGTTAAGATTGGAGCAGATCGGTTCAGACCAGACCAGACTGGTCCAGACTGGTCCCTATAGGTCCAGAAGGGACCATACTGCCTCAGACCCGATGCGACTGGTACAGTAGGACCACACCGGTTCAGGCAGTTCAAGACAGGTTCAGACCGATTCAGACTGGACAAAACCGTTTCAGCCCTGTTCAGGCCATTTCAGAGAGTTTCAGATCAGTTGACAAAGTTTCAGACTCATTGAGATCAGTTAGGACCAAGTCAGACCGGTTCAAACGTGACCAAATCAGTCTAGACCGGTCTAGACAGGACTGGACCTGTACAGTCTGGTTCAGAACAGTTCAGAACAGTTCAGACCAGTTCAAACCGGTTCAGAATGGGACAGACCAGTTCAGACCACACCAGCCTGGTCCAGACTGGTCCTGACCGATTCACACCAGAGCAGACAGGTCCAGACCAGCACAAACCAGTCCAGAACAGACCCGTCAAATCAAGGCCGGTCCAGACCTGTCCACAAAGGACCAGACCTGTCCAGACCAGTACAAACCGAAACTGACTGGTTCAGACCAGACTTGACCGGTTCAGACTGGTCCAGACCAGTCAAGACAGGTCCAGAACGATTCATGCCATTCCAGAGCTGTCCAGAGCAGTCCAGACCGGACCAGACCAGTTCACACTGGTTGAGACCAGTTGAGACTGGTGCAGACAGGTCCATACTGGCCCAGACCAATTCAGAATGGAATATACTGGACCTGCCCGTTTCAGATAGGTCCAGACAGGACTAGAGCAGTCCAGACCTGTCCGAACCCAAACAGGCCAATTTAGACCAGTTCTGACTGGTTCAGACTGCTTCAAACTGGTTTTGACTGATTCAGAATGGACCAAACTAGTTCAAATCGGTTCAGACCATACCCAAACCATTTCAGAGTGGTTCAGACTGGACCAGACCAAGTCAGACTGGTTCATACTGGATTAGACCGGTTCAGACCGGTTCAGACCGAACATGACCATACCAGACCTGTGCAGTACGGTTCATATGGGTTCACAGTGGAACAGAGCAGTTCAGACCGGTTTGGCCTGGATCAGACTGGTTCTGACAGGTTCAGACATCTTCAGACCATGGCAGACCGGTTCAGACCATTTTAGATCGGACTAGACAGGTTGAGATCAGTTCAGACTGTTTCAGACTGGGTCAAAGCGTTCTGAAATGTACCAGAACGGATAAGACCAGTTCACCCAGTACCATTTCGGACAAGTTCAATCCAGACCAGACCAGTCCATACTTGTCCAGAACTGACTGGACTGTTCCAGACAGTTTCAGACCTGTTTAGACTAGTCCAGACTGGTTCAGACTGGAAGAAACTGGCCCACACAGGACTTGACTGGTTCAGACTGGTCCAGACTGGTCCAGAACTGTCCATACCAGACCAGACCAGTTCACACCGGATCAGACTGGTTGAGACTGGAGCAGACAGGCCCAGAAATGACCAGATCTGTTCCAATTGGTCCAGACCTGACTGGAGAGGTCCAGCCCGATTCATAGCCATTCAGACCAGACCAGACCGGTATAGGACCACACTGGATCAGAGGGGTCAGGACAGGTTCAGAATGATTCAGACTGGACCAGACCAGTTCAGACTTGTTCACATAGATTCAGACCTGTTGAGACCAGTTCAGACTCGTTGAGACCGGTTAGGACCAATTAAGACCATTTCAAACGTGACCAAACCAGTCCAGACCGGTCTAGAAAGGTCTGGACTTGAGCAGTCCGGTTCAGAGCAGTTCAGACCAGTTCAGACAGCTTCACACCGCTTCAGAATGGAACAGACCGGTTCAGACCGGACCAGACTGGTTCATACTGGTCCAGACCGGTTCACACCACAGCAGATAGATCCAGACTGGCGCAGACGGGTCCAAAATGGACCCGACCAGTCAAGGCCACTCCAGACCTGTCCAGAAAGGACCAGACCTGTCAAGACTGGTCCGAATAGGAACTGAAAAGTTCAGACCAGTTCAGACCGGACTTGACCAGTTCAGACCGGTCTTGACCAGTCAAGACAGGAACAAAGTATTTCACACCTTCCCAGAGCTGTCCAAAACAGTCCAGACCAGACCAGTCTGGTTCACACTGGTTGAGACCAGTTGAGACTGGAGCATATAGGTCCATACCAGCCCAGACCGGTCCAGAATGGAACAGATCATACCAGCCTGGTCTTGACAGGTCCAGACAGGACTAGAGCAGTCCAGACCTGTCCAACCCCAAACTGGCCAATTTACACCCTTCCAGACCGGTCTAGACCAGTCCAGACTGGACCACACCAGTTCATACTGGTTCAAACCAGTTAGACTGGAGCAGACAGTTCCATAATGGAACAGACCAGTCCAGACCTGAACAGACCGGTTCAGACCCATTCAGACCAGACCAGACCTGACCAGACAGGTCCTGAAAGGACCACACTGGTCCAGACTGGACCAAACCGGTTCAGTCCAGTTTAGACTGGATCAAAACCGGTTCAGAATGGTTGAGACCAGACCAGACCAGTTCAGTATGGTTCAGACCGGTTCAGACTGGTTCATACCAGACCTGACAGTACCAGACCTGTGCTGTCCGGGTCAGATCTGTTCAGACCAGAACAGACCAATTCAGACCAGTTCAGACAGCTTCAGACCATGCCAGACCAGTTCAGTCCAGTTAAGATTGGACCAAACACGTGCAGATCAGTTCAGACTGTTACAGACTGGTTCAAACTGATCTGAAACGGACCAGACCAGATAAGACCGGTTCAGACATATTAGGACCATTTCAGACAGGTTCAATCCAGACCAGACTGGTCTGGATCAGTCCAGACATGATTGGACCATTTCAGACTGGTTCAGACCCATTTAGACTGGTTCACACCCAAAGAGACCAGTCCAGAACAGACTTGACCAGTTCAGACCGGATCAGACCAGTTGAGACCCGACCAGACCAGTTCACACTGGTTCAGACCTATCCAGACCAGACCAGACCGGTTCAGACCAGTTTAGAGAGGTTCAGATCAGTTGAGACCATTTCAGACTCATTGACACCAGTTAGGACCAATTCAGACAGGTTCAAATGTGACCATACCGGTCTAGACCGGTCTAGAACTACTTATAGACTAATAATATTCTGGCACAAGTGTACATTTAATGACATTACTCAATTGGTACAAATATGGGCACATTTTAGTTGCTGACTAGCAAAAATCTTTTGATAAGTATCCAAACATGTTGATCATAGCCCAAATACAGAGGTTGCAATTCTGTCAAGCTAGTGTCCTGGAAGAACTCTTTTGCAATATTTGCATAGAGCTTGAGTTAACTTACTTGGTAAGCCAACATATTTGGTTATTACGTATGACAAATCAGCTCCCATCTGAAGTTCCACATTCAAGGGAATGGCATCAGGCACTCCAGTTTTACTGAGTAAAACTGTTGTTTCCGATGCAGGGTACCTGTTCCTCTGAACACAGACCTCTGACCACTGCACAAAGCATAGAACACTTAGATGTGTGATCTTTAACATGTACTCACTGAAAATGCTGTGGAGTAGGTAATACTATAGTCATCATATACAGCTGAATAAAATGAAGCACCTGAAGTCATTAACCTGTCCAGGGTCATGGAATCAGTAAATGTAATAGGCAGTCAATGTAATAACCAGGATCTAGACTCAAGATGTCAACAGGTTAAAAACAACTACAGCAATCACTTAGAAATTTTTACAAAGAGTCTATTAGAAACCAGGCACAGTTCTTTTTTTTTTTTTTTTTTTTTTTTATTAACTTGAGTATTTCTTATTTACATTTCGATTGTTATTCCTTTCCTAGTTTCCGGGCCAACATCCCCTAACCCCTCCCCTCCCTTCTATATGGGTGATCCTCCCCATCCTCCCCCCCAATACCGCCCTCCCCAACAATCACATTCACTGGGGGTTCAGTCTTGGCAGGACCAAGGGCTTCCCCTTCCACTGGTGCTCTTACTAAGCTATTCATTGCTACCTATGAGGTTGGAGCCCACGGTCAGTCCATGTATAGTCTTTGGGTAGTGGCTTAGTCCCTGGAAGCTCTGGTTGGTTGGCATTGTTGTTCATATGGGGTCTTGAGCTCCTTCAAGCTCTTTCAGTCCTTTCTCTGATTCCTTCAATGGGGGTCCCGTTCTCAGTTCAATGGATTGCTACTGGCATTCGCTTATGTATTTGCTGTATTCTGGCTGTGTCTCTCAGGAGAGATCTACATCTGGTTCCTGTCAGACTGCACTTCTTTGCTTCATCCATCTTGTCTAATTGGGTGGCTTTATATGTATGGGCCACATGTGGGGCAGGGCCCCAGTCTGAATGGGTGTTCCAGGGACAGTTCTAAGTACCAAGGATAAATTTATGAATAAATCTAATGCAATCTCTACCCTGTAGTTAGGAAGAGCGAGTCAAAGAATTTATTGGGCATAATTAACAAGTGGAAAGTGTATCTGATAATAAATACAAAAGAGTAAAGGAAAGAATATTTAATTTAATACCAAACAAAAGAGTCAAACGACAGTGAAAGAGACTTGCTCCTATTTTAGAAAGCAAGAGAAGTATCCTCAAGAAAAGAACAGCAATAGAAGACAAGAACAACTGCCACCAGCCAGAAGGTGTGTTCAGTCTATCTGCCTGGGTAGCACCCTGAAGCCCAATAGTGAGAGTCGTGGGGTAAGGCTAAGGTTAAGTTGGCAGCTGCCCTTATGGCAGGAAGGAGATTAGATTCAATTCTGTATGTAAGTCAGAGCTATTTGAAGATGTTGAGCACAAATGATTAAATCAAAGTTCTTTTTCAAAAGATCATTGTGCTTGTAATGTCAGGAATAGCAAACACAATAGGATACCAGGGAGGGCACTAATCCAACAATCAAAGGAAGATAACACTAGAACTTAAAACTTGCATCTGTGCATTGTTTACAAGGAAATGAGATACTAAAAGAACCTGCAACTTATTACTTTTCTCATTCTCTGTTCATATGTTACTGTCTAGAATTTAGTCACATGCATACTCTTGATTTAACAGGCACCTAGGAAATGTAATTCATAGTTGCCAATTCTGTACCAGATTAAAGATGTCGGAAATGTGAAGGGAAGATAGAAAATAACAGTACAAACTCTCTCAAAATTCGCTTAGGCCTGTGGGATTGTACTGCAGGGACCCTGGAGGCCTGCTCTAACCAGAGACACAGGAGACCCACCCTAAACAAAGACAGTACTACCTGACTCCCAGGACACCAGCTGTAACCCAGCTCAAGAGCTCCACATTCCTCCAATGAGGCCATATCCAGTCAGAGACATCCATGACAGTTAAAACCAGAAAAAACTAGTTGAGGAGAGACAAACTCAAGATCATAAGCAACAGAGCCCAATGCAAAATCTGCTGCAAACTCAGCAGACCTGTAGGGTGTTCAACAGTCATCTATGACAGGATATCTGATTCCGTCTTCTGGCCCCTGAGGGAACTGTATGCAGACAGACTGCAGACAAAAGTCAGCCAAAGAAATATTCACCAAAAATAAATAAAAGTGAATATATTTTTCTTTTAAAAAGACATACAAATGTATGGTCAAGGCCAACAATTCCAAAGAAAATGCAAGAAAAGGATTATTTCATAACAACCCCACACGTTTACCGCATAAAGTATATGAACCCAACTGTACTCACAAATCTAAAGGAAACACTCCCGTAGTGATTAAAGAAAATCAAAACAATGGGGTTGGGGATTTAGCTCAGTGGTAGAGCTCTTGCCTAGCAAGCGCAAGGCCCTGGGTTCAGTCCCCAGCTCTAGAAAAAAAAAAAAGAAAATCAAAACAAAACTGTTGGACATTACACAGTAAATGTGTTAATGCTGAAAGAAGGATAGGTTCACAGAGATGCTACACCAATAGCAGGACACTGGGCATACCTTGTTTCATTTTTTTCTTTTATTAGATTTTTAAATTTGCATTTCAAATGTAATTCCTTGTCCTGGTTTCCTGACATAAGCCCCATATTGCATCCGCCTCCCCTATTCCTATAAAGGTTTTCCCCTACCCATCTGCCCACTTTGCCACCGCCTGACATTCCCCTACAGTGGAGGGCCCAACCTGGATAGGACCAAAGGCTTCTCCTTCCATTCATGTGCAACAAGTCTGTCGTCTACTACATATGCAGCTGGAGCCATGGATCAGTCCATGTATAGTCTTTGGGTAGTGGTTTAGTCCCTGGAAGCTCTGGTTGGTTGTCTTTGTTTTTATGGGGTTGCAATCGCCTTCACCTCTGTCAAAATTTTCTCTACTTCCTCCAATGGGGATCCTGTTCTCAGTTCAATGGTTTGCTGCTATCATTTGCCTCTGTATTCGACATGTTCTGGCTGTGCCTCTCAGGAGACAGCTATATCTGACTGCTGTAAGCATGCACTTCTTAATTTAATCAATCTTATCTAGTTTTGGTGGCTGTATATAAATGGGCTATATACCCATGTGAGGCAGTCTCTGCTCCAAACTTTGCCTTCATATCCACTCCTATGGATATTTTTGTTCCCCCTTTTATGAAGGAGTAAAGCATCTGTACTTTGTCCTTCTTTTTGAGCTTCATGTTGTCTGTGGATTGTATCTTGTGTAATTTGAGCTTTTGGCTAATATCCACTTATCACTGAGTGCATGCCATGTATGTTTTCCTGTTATTGTATTACCTCACTCAGGATGATACTTTCTAGTTCAATCCATAAGCCTATGTATTTCATGAGGTCATTGTTTTTGATGGCTGAGTAATACTCCATTATGTAGATGTACCAAATGTCCTGTATCCATTCCTCTGTTGATGCGCATCTGGGAAGGGGAGGGGAACCCTTTTTATTTTTACTTTTTTCACACTGCTGAAACATGTTTATTCCACTGAGTAAACCTCTTACATCATGTTACTGATATGAAAGTGAGAGCTACAGACTACACTAAATTAACAATATCAATCACATCTTTCTATCCTAAGTATATAAAAATTAAAATACCAATTAAAAAACGAATATAGCTTCTGTTTAAATTCTTCTTACAGATACAATTTCAGTATTACTATTTAACAGTGGTAATTTAATAATTTTTTTTTCTTAAAAAGTAATGACAATCTACCAGAGGGAACTGATAGACTGCGTCCAGGCTCATAGTGCAAATAAAAACTTCAGGAATGCAGACACTAACACTTCTAAAAATGAAAACCATAAAAGTCATTTTATGACTTTATGAGCCATGTTCCTGGCCCAACACATGTTATTATTATTTTGCTATTCCATAGTGCCCAGAGACTTGCTAGTTTTTGAATTCCAGCAGGCCTTTCTGCTCCCTTCCTGGGCTTGGCTGTCTGTCATATCACCACAGATCTCCATGCCCCAGTCAGAATGGCTACCAGGACCACCTTGAACCTGCTCTCTATTACTCTTTGTCCTCTCTAGTACTGATTTTCTACACTTCTGTCTCAGATAGAGCTCTCTCTGGACCTCTGTGAATAACATTTGTAGCCAACCTCAGGAAATGAGAGGCTCCTTTCTTTGGGGAGAGCTGAGGTAATGCAGGTCTGTGTATCCTCTTGGTTCCTGCCCTCATCTAGACTCTTCAGACTGTGGTACTAAGGGACTGTTTACACTCCTAAGGGCCTGGGACTCCTCCCACTTCATTCATGTATATCCTCCACATTGATCATATTGACCCCTCACTACTCTCACCTCTTCCTTCTTGTCTTGCACATCTTTGATTTTGAATGAGAAGTAAGCCTTTTTAGCATCTCCCAGAAGCCACTGATGGTACATGCTGTAACTAGACTTACTCTAGATGCAAGAATTTACAAGTAGGAGTTATCCATTTGGTATTATGTTCCTGGCCTGATATGGAGTCATTATCATTTAAGAAGATTGATTTCCAGAACACCTGGCTGAGAGTTAAGAAGTGGGGTGTGTGTGTGTGTGTGTGTGTGTGTGTGTGTGTGTGTGTGTGTATCTGTGCCCTCTCCCAGGGCTGCAAAAACCACTATTTTTCTTGTGCTCTCTGTTCTTGAGGGGCCCTTGGATGCCTCAGGAATCCCTCCAGTCTTGCATCTATGAATATTCTGAAAGTGGAGCATAGTAGCTCAAGCCTTTATGTGTAAAGGATGCTGTTGAGTATGTGTAAAAACTCTGCATTCCATGACAAAAGTAAGGAGGTGAGACCAGTTTCAAAAATCAGTATGGCCAGAGCATCAGACTCTTTGTGTGTCTGTGTGTGTGAGAGTATATGTCCATGCATGGACATCCAAATGTCTGCACACGTGAATGGAGGCAGAAAGTTCATACTGAGTGCCTCCCTTCATCGATTTCCACCTTCCTCATGAACCTGGACCTCACCAATTCAATCTAGTTAGCCAGTTGGTTCTCGAGTCCCCCTATCTGCTAATGCTGGGGTTATTGGTGCTGTGTCCCCTACATTTGTGTGGGGAAGAGGGCTCCAAATAACATTTGTCTCTCTTATGAGGTAAGAAGCTAGCTGTTGAGCCATCTCTCTAGAGTTGACATAGTTTTTTTGGTCATTTCTTTGTTCTTGTTGTTATTAATGTTGTCATATGTATGGTGTGCATGCATGTTCAAGTGTGTGTGTGTGTGTGAACATGTGAATGTGTTGGTACACATATTTCTGTGTGCATGGAGAGGCCTGAGCTTCATGTTAGGAATCATTTTCATTTGGTGTTCCAGTGTACACTCTGAGCCAAGATCTCTAATTCAAACCTGGAGGGCCAGTGTACCAAGCGAATTTGTCCTGGAGATCCCATTTCTAACCTGCCAAGATTAAAATTACAAGTGAAATACACATGAGTCCACTCAGCATTTATATAGGTTCTAGAGACCTGCATTCTGGTCCTCTTGTTTGTGTGGTAAGAATTTTAATAGCAGGATCATTTTTCCCGAGACTGGAATTACATATAATTCTGAGCCATTATGTGTGTGCTGGAAATCTAAACCGAGTCCTCTGGAAGAGCAGCCTATGCTCTTAGCTAATGACTTATCTCTCCAGAACTCCACAGGCGTATAAAAATCTGTGGCAGATGAATGGCTGAGAAACACCTAAAGAAATGTTCAACATCTTTAGTCATAAGGGAAATGCAAATCAAAACGACCCTGAGATTTCACCTCACACCAGTGAGAATGGTAAGATCAAAAACTCAGGTGACAACAAATGCTGGTGAGGATGTGGAGAAAGAGGAACACTCCTCCATTGTTCGTGGGATTGCAGACTGGTACAACCATTCTGGAAATCACTCTGGAGGTTCCTCAGAAAATTGGACATTGAACTACCTGAGGATCCAGCTATACCTCTCTTGGGCATATACCCACAAGATGCTCCAACATATAAAAAAGACACGTGCTCCACTATGTTCATAGCAGCCTTATTTATAATAGCCAGAAGCTGGAAAGAACCCAGATGGTCTTCAACAGAGGAATGGATACAGAAAATGTGGTACATCTACACAATGGAATATTACTCAGTTATCAAAAACAATGACTTTATGAAATTCGTAGGCAAATGGTTGGAACTGGAAAATATCATCCTGAGTGAGGTAACCCAATCACAGAAAGACATACATGGTATGCACTCATTGATAAGTGGCTATTAGCCCAAATGCTTGAATTACCCTAGATGCATAGAACACGTGAAACTCAAGACGGATGATGAAAATGTGAATGCTTCACTCCTTCTTTAAAAGGGGGAACAAGAATACCCTTGGCAGGGAATAGAGAGGCAAAAATTAAAACAGAGACAGAAGGAACACCCATTCAAAGCCTGCCCCACATGTGGCCCATACATATACAGCCACCCAATTAGACAAGATGGATGAAGCAAAGAAGTACAGGCAACAGGAACCGGATGTAGATCTCTCCTGAGAGACAGCCAGAATACAGCAAACACAGAGGCGAATGCCAGCAGCAAACCACTGAACTGAGAATAGGACCCCCGTTGAAGGAATCAGAGAAAGGACTGGAAGAGCTTGAAGGGGCTCGAGACCCCATATGAACAACAATGCCAAGCAACTAGAGCTTCCAGGGACTAAGCCACTACCTAAAGACTATACATGGACTGACTCTGGACTCTGACCTCATAGGTAGCAATGAATATCCTAGTAAGATCACCAGTGGAAGGGGAAGCCCTTGGTCCTGCTAAGACTGAACCCCAGTGGACGGATTGTTGGGGGGAGGTGGAAATGGGGGAGGTGGGGAAGGAACACCCATAAAGAAGGGGAGGGAGAGGGATTAGGGGGATGTTGTCCCGGAAACCGGGAAAGGGAATAACACTCGAAATGTAAATAAGAAATACTCAAGTTAATAAAAAAATAAAATAAAAAAAAATCTGTGGCAGACTCTAAATATAGAAAGAAGAATAATTATGGTCAAGATTATGGAAATTCAATACAGAGCAGTGTGAACACAATTCCAGAAAATGCTTTGAACACAGGTATTCATGTAGAGAAGAGGGCTCCATTTAACCTTTCAGGAAAATGAAGGTGAATCCTAAGATTCTGAGTGCTTCACTGGAACAGACTAAATTACACTGAGTACATTTACAGGAGGCAGACTAAAGGAAGGGAAGCTAAGAGGAAACAATGAAACAATGTAACAATACCAAGAAGAGGATCTCAAAACTGGATGGAATATAAGAATTGCAAGAGTCTGTCCTAACTGAAGTGACAATGATCACAGAAGCCCAACAGAGGCATGCTGGTGATGACTCATTGCTGGTTCTTTCAGTAATTTTGCAAGGTGTTAGTTAAACCATTGGCAGCTCAAATGTACAAGAGAGGCAACAACTACATCATGGCAATTGGCAGATTCTACATTCAGTGCAGTCTTCTCTCCTCACTAAAGGGGAGGCTGGAATGCATGGCCACAGTAGTATGAAATGTTTCCCCAGGACTCCTCTGTGTAGGGGATGGGCAGTAAGCACAGGATGGCTTATAAGCAACATGGTGCGGTTTGCAATTAAGGAAGTCACTTCTCTGTTCTGGGCCCTCCTCTTCAGAAAACAGACATCAGGGAGGGAGATCTGCTAGCAGGAGGTTTAGCCAAGAGCATTTCTGAGACTAGAGTTTGAAGGGCTGCTGACAAGCAGTTTGGGGTGGGAAAGGAGGTTGAATGTTGATGCAGTTGTGTCAAAGTCCTACAGAATACTGCATGGCCAATCAGAGCCCAGTACTGTACACAGGCTGCCCTTGGTCAGGGAGGGTTAGTGGTATGATGGTAAAGTCACTTCCACCATGGCCAATCCCAGCTCAGTACTGCTCAAAGGCTGCCCTTGGAGGAGGGGAAGGGGTAGAAGAATGATAGTTAATTCTCTCCCACCAGGGTTTCTGGTGAAGCCTCAGTATGCAAGGGAGAGAATGGTCAGGTTAAAGATATCCTTGGGGTGGTGGGAGAATTATCACCATATCCCTTATGGTTGAAGAAATGTGAGACCCTAGGTTATAATAAACTGTGATGAAGGTACAGACCTTAGCCCCAAAACTGTGAAGAAGATTCAGAAGGTTGAGGTGGTGTTAATGTGGAAAGTTATAGTCAGCATTTGGACTAGTTTTCATATTGCAGTGGCTGTCAACTGAGTACAGGGTTGCTCCCAGGGTATATTAGGCAATGTCTAGAGAATTGATGGGGAGTTTAGTTCTTATTAGTTAACAGCTACTGTGATGGGAGTCATTTTACTTTACTGGTCCAGCCATTGGGAAGTTGCCCAATCTCAAATAAATAAAGCTCCATGTATTCTAAGGCCAACAATCTTAATTAAACTCAGTAGGTTACAATCAAATCCAGGGGAAAGAAATGATATGAGAATAATTGGGGAGATTTGAAGGAGGAGGAGGGGCAGGAGAAAGAGTAGTAGTAGGAGGAGGTGTTGGTGGTGGTTGTAGTGGGGGTGGTGGAGCTGGTGGAGCTGGTGGTTTTGGAGGAGGAGGAGGTGGAGGTGATTTAGCTGGAGTGAGAAAGAGGTGACAGGAATGAAACTCACTCAAGGATACTAAACTCATGTAGTGTCAAACCACTTTTTAAAAAGTTTAAATTGGGCTGGACATGTGGCTCAGGTGTTAAAAGCACTGACTGTTCTTCTAGAGGTCCTGAGGTCCATTCCTAGCAACCACATAATGGTTTACTGCCATCTATAATGGGTATCCAATACTCTCTTTTGGTATGTCTGAAGGCAGCGAGAGTGTACCCACATACAAGAAATAAATAATTTGTTTGTCAATTTTAAATGTCTTCACTGAGTGCAATAAAATAACTTTGAGTATGTGTGTGTGTGTGTGTGTGTGTGTGTGTGTGTGTGTGTGTGTGTGTGTGTGAAATTAAGAAATGATGTTTTGTAAGTATATAAAAGAGACAAGTAGAAAGGGAGGGCGGGGAACTCTGAACTCCCTCCCCACTTCCAGGAAAGGGTTTTTCAAGAAATAGAAGTAAAAGGATAAATTATAAAAGACACTACTGGGGCTGAAGTGCTGGTTAGAGTCTGATGAGTGCTTGGCATACAGAAAGTCCCTGGGTGAACCCTGTAGCCTGAAATGAGTAGACAAAGAAACTGTTGAAAGGGCTTTAGCAGGACAGGGAAGCAAAGGAAGACAGGTCAATGAGGTTTGGTAGTACCAAAAGGTGAATGGGAAGCTGGAATTTAAGTTCCAGGAGAAGCACTGTGCACAAAGCATGTACTCTCTGCTTCTTAATACGGGCAAAATAATGCGTTTTCTGCTGCCTTTTGTTCTAAGGAAAGGTGGTTATTTTTGAGTGATAGACTTAAGGCCGAGGCACTGAGTTATCTCGGGAATCCTTGAGACCCTGAGAATACAACAGTTACGGCTTCTAGAGTGAGTAGTTGCTTGGCACAGGCCAAGGCATAGATGTCTGGGATGGAGACCAGTGCAGTAACTGTTTGACCTGAAATGAAATGTTGAAGGCTAGAAGTGAATGTACAACCTCTTTTCTGCAGAACTCCAAAGGAAGTGCTACCGGTTTTAGAGGCTAGAGGGTCTGGGCTGCACTTCCTATGTAGTAATGTGAAAGCAGGCTGAAGACCTAAAAAGGAATTTGACAGCATTATTCTGATGTTTTTACTTTGCAAAAGAAGTGGGCTGGATTTGTCTGTCAGTGGTACTTGGCTAAGCCTGGGTCCAAATCATGAGGAAATGGGTATGAGATATGAATACTAGGATTAAAGGCTTAAGACCATATCCAGCTCTATCATTGGGAACAAAGCTAGAAGCTGTGGATGAGTGATGTGAACGTCAGTGGCTGGGTGAGTGTGCATGCTGAGATGATAGACTGTGCATGTATGCTACAATGAATTCTCTCATTCCAGCCAGAGATGAGTTGCAGCCTTTGTGAAATGTGAGCTTGCTTTGTTGGACCAAACATAACAGAAAACTTTTGGTTTTCTTTTATCCTGCTTGCTTGGCATGGTTTGCCTTCCTCTCTGTGTAGGGTACCCAGGCTGCCCAGGAGAATCAGAATATTGCCAAAATAAAAGTACTTTTTGATAAAGTGTCAGGAGTACATACCAGCCCATCTGGACTGACTGCCTTCCTACCTAAGACATGGATAATAACAGCAGAGTTAGATGGCCCTTCCTCTTGACCAAAGATGTTACCCTAAGTAATGTCCAGATCATGTTTCCTCTTCCACTGCACACTCAATAAAATCAAATAAATGAATGAAGTTTCTGGTTATATATTTGTCAGTGCAAGACAAATTCTCCATAAATATCTCTCCTTGCCCCCTACCCAAGCATATAACTCCCTATATTTAGGTGGGGATCTGCATATCTGTGTCTCTCTCTGAACTATTTGACCATGTCTGGTGCCCAAAAGGGTGATGAGAATGGGTCATTCGTCCTGGGACTAAAACAGCAGCCAGTATTCTTAAGAATTAAGGTATGTCTCTCCAGTGGCTATTTTTCTGTCTGAAAACAGACATGATATCAGTGTGAATGTTTTACAATTCACTGTCCTTTCAGGTCATTTTTCATGACCCACCCCCTCCACATTGCTCTCACTCAGGATAGTCCTGCCTTGTGGCAACTAACTAAGTAAAACAATACACTCATACCTGTCTTTGGAAATGGTAATGGAGTTGGTTACACACACTAACAGAATGAGGAATCGACTCACTCACTCTCACTCAGCCTCCTGCCATCACAGCAATTTCCAGACTGATCTGACACTATTTACAGAATTTGTTGTTTTTAATTTATGTTGAATGTTTAGGCAAATAAAACTGACACAGGAATGATGTATCTTAAAATCCTAGGCAGTTCTGTTCCTTCATATATATAACCTAGCATAGATGATAGCTTCACATAACCGTATAGGTGGCTCCCCTTTAACTTAACCTTGACAGTCCAACTAGGATAGAGCTGCACAGTACCTAGCTAGCTGGGAGTGGTTAGAAGCTGCAGTAAAATTTAAAAAGCTTGCACATCCTAATCCCGAAAGGTCCCATTTCATGTGAATATGCACGCCCTTTCTGTTTCTCTGTTTGCATTCACACACTGTCCCCATGGACAGTTGTTACCACACCTGTTACCATCTCATTCTAAGGATTTTGCTAGCATGGCCCCAAACCACACTATCTCTAAGCATTCTATAGCCTAGCATGGCTTCCTGTCACAGACTCTGTTCACACTCGCAACACCCAGTGAAATCATGACTTAGCAAACTGGAACCCAACAAACAGATTTATGTGTTCCATGCTCAATGTACAATATATCCACACAATTAACTCACAAACAATTGATAAGGATATAAACTGCCCACCTAGTTAAGATATAGTTTATTCATCTAGACATACAAATCCTGTACACATCTATCCCTTAAGAATAGTCATACCAAACTGTAATCGTGCAGAGAGAAATCTAAACATTTGCCTCCATGTTCTCTTGGATGCTCCCTACTCTCACTCCTGTCTCCTTCTCTAAAACTTTTCTCCCACCCATCCTTCCTTCTCATCCAATGACAGGCTTTGATCTATTCTGTAACTGCCTTCACCTGTATAATGACATCAACCTATATATCACACTCTATGTCTAATTAAAAAAACTTTTCTCTCAAATATGAGCTGAGCATAACTATTCTCATTTTGTAATTTAAAAGCATAAAATACAGCTCACACCCAGTCCTACATTTTTAACAGTTAAAGGGAACACTTAGTTATCTATTCCAGCTTACAAAAGGCTTAATATCTATGTTATATCCTGGCTAGCTTTTATACTCTCTGATAACTATCCAACTTAATATATATTTTCAAGGTTAAGCAGCCTGAGTAGGCTATGAGACTATAATTAGTCTCCAATCCCGTCAGAAACCTGTGAATGACCAAATATCTATAAACACAGGAAGCCTAACATGACTTGCAGAACTGAGACAGGTTGTAGAGATAAATCTCCACTAGCACAGTCTTCTGCTAGATACATGAGCAGGCAAGTCTTCAGCCTTCTGGGCTAGGATCAGCTGACAGACCCTTGAAATGCCGGAATCTTGAAGGCCTGATAATTCTGGCTCAGCAAAGTCTATCAGTCAACTATTATGCGTGTGTTCCTCTTTGGACAGTGTTAGTCTGTAGATGAAATAGGCAGTTTCTGCCTAGCGGCTACCTAGCCACAAAGTACTACCTCACCTTAAGGTAGAGATGCTCAACTTCTTCATTAAATCCACCAAAGAGTAACTGTTAGGAGCAGATGAGTCTCAATAAAAGATAAATAAATTTAAATGTCATATTTTGAAGATTTCTCATGTTTTTCAAAACCATCTATCTACATAAAGTAATTTGGAATGTTGTCCATTAACTGTGCTAATATATTACCTTGAAAGCACTCTGTCAATAAACTTAGAGCCATGAATTTGCTATTTTTCCCTTAACTCGTATGTTGAATCAACTCAGAAGATTTTTATGGCATCAATAGAAGGGTCCAGACCTTGTATTTTTAAAATTTTATAACCAATAAATTATTTACCAAAGTAAAGATATGATTTTATCTTAGTAACCAAATGAGAATATGGCTTTACAAATCAATCTAGCTAATTCCTCCTTGTTAAAGTATGACCATTTCTAAATTCCTCAGAGAAACAAACTTAGAATAACCACCTTCAGCCCCATCCAAATCCAGGGTAACAGGGCAATGACACTTCAACAACCTCTTCAAGTTGTATATGGGCATTGAGACATCCTTGGTGGGGGGGGGTAGGGAAAATAGAACAAATGTTGTAGCGTGATGTGTCTTTTTTGATTGGACTCAGCTGAAAGTCCTAGAGATCAGGAATCCAAGCAGGTATGTTCTCCAAAATATAATTCTCAAGACAAATGTTTAGAATTGAGATATCTTTTTGTATGAATCTCTTGAATTTACTTCTCCAAGCAATTTCCCTCTATCAAATCTAATCCATATGACTCTGGAAGGTGTCCAGAACCTAATTACCCTTTTGAAAACACAAAGACAAAACCTTTCTCCCAAAATACCCTGTTTCTTAGTTTTTAACCAGAAAAGTTTGTATCTTGCAGTCTCTCCCAGAGCAATAATATAACCAAAAAATTCAAAGTCACACCCACTATGAAGATTAAACAATAAAATTAAACAGTAGTGTAAACAATTTTTTAAAAAGCTAAACAATAGTGTATGAGCCTGTTTAGGCTTTTCTAGGCTGTCATATCAGGAAATTAACCCAAAATTCCTGAGGAGCCCACTTTATGAGAACCTGAGCTTCCTGATGTAGTAAATATCAAAAATAACCATGAACCATTGCTAGATGGCATCATTAAGCCACATAGCCTTAATGGGATAATTTATAAAACAAATAAAACACCTTCAATTAATTCTAATACCAATAAGAATTAAGCAACTTATCGAGCCAGAATTTTAGTTTAAAATACATCGATCTGTCAAGTTCTCTACCTGGAGTCTCAGATTTTATTTATTAATAACTTCCATATGTCTGTATTCTATTTTTTCAATACCATATTAATTTATAAATATGACAAGTCTCTACTTAGATTCAGGGACTAATTTTCCCTAAGTTTCAAATCATGGGTGAAAATTCTCAGGTGATTCAGGTAAACTCTACTCTCTTCTTCTAAAAACAAACTTAATCTCCTTTCAATTACACCTGTCATTAAGAAGTAGGCAGCTTGTCTAACTGGGATTTTCACTCAAAATTCCTGTGGATCCCGTAATAGGAAGAATATGAGTATCTGGTAACATTTATCAGTGTCACAAATCAACATCTGCTAAGGATGCACGCAGCTTCCATTCCTTAGTTCTCTGTAGCTAGGAGCAGCCCAGGCCACCTAGAGTGTGTGAGCAGATCCCTTTCTATTCCTTTGTTTGAAGATTCTGTGTTTGGTTCATCATGTGACTCAACATGGTACCTTCACTTTCTTACTTAGAAAATAAAACTTTTTTTCAACTCTCAGGGTGGTAATCATAACTTACTAGTGGATTCTTTCCCAACATATTGGGTCAGCACCTGTTGCAGTATATATAATAAAGGCATTTCTTTTATCCCACACTAGTGCTAACACCATAGGGCAACCTGGCATCTGTGGGATATTTTCATCTCTGTCAACAAAGTATCTCACTCGCTAGGCTCCATCCCATATCATACTGCCAATGGTTACTCTCTGATCCCAGCAATAATCTCTCTACCCACCTAGTACCCAAGGCAGGTTGCCACCATGCCAGACATACACATCCTGATTCCATGGCTGGCCCAATGTGTCCTTCCACCACACAAACTTTTGAACTCAATTAAATCATGAACGAACACACCACAAAATAACCTCTGATTCAATTGATATAATATTATTTGGCTCATGTAGATATATAAAAATCCTGCACATTCGTCCCTTAAGAATAGTCATAACAACGTGTTATTGTGCAGAGAGAAATCTTAACATTGGCTGCTATGTTCTCTCAGCTGCTCCCTCCTTTTGCTCCCATCTCCTCCTCTTCTAAAACTTTACTCCAGCCCATCCTTCCTTATTGCCCAATGACAAGCTTCGTTATATCCTGTACCTGCCTTCACCTGCCTAATGACATTAAGCTACAATTGGAGGTGCAGAAAAAAGGAAATTCAGTAAAGTTAGATTCTTGTTGTTTTTGTGAAGGACTTTTTATAAAAATAATGAAAGTTCAATTTTTTTACACTGTGTTTTGATCATAGTTTCCCATACCAAAGCTCCTCCTAGAGCCTCCTCACACACTCATATAATCTCCAGTCTGCCATTAGGTTTTGTTTATATACCCTTTTGAGACTCCTACAGAGAAAAGAAAATATTTCCTTCGTAGAAAAAAAAATTCCTTCTATTGTGGTTGTCAATTGGAAGTGACCGTTTTTCTAGGAATTTCAGACTTGTTTCTCTTTTACCCTATTAGAGTTTTGTTTTGACCTATTGCATGCCCATTGTTAAAAAAAAAAAAACTCAAGTATCAAACACATGTACACACAAAGGGGCTGTTGGGTAATTTTGAAGAAAGTACATTGAAAAACTTCCTTAATAAATCAAAGTTGAAACTGATCTACATAAAGGGGTCATTATCATGAATTAGGATTGTTTGTGTACATAGAAAACTTTTTTCTTTGCTTTTCTTTTTCTCTTTTTGGAGAAATTCAGCTGGTCAAGTTGATGTACATCATTAATCCCAGTACTTCTCTTTCAAGAGATTTTTCTTCTTATTTATAGAAGAGCTCTAATTGGAAGATCATACTATATTTAAGAATTACCTTTATTTGTTTCATTCTTTCCTCCTTCCTTCTTCCTTGGATTAATCTAAAAAAGATCAGATTTGTAATGTAAACTTAAGTAACCTTTATCTCATACTATTGGAGAATAGGAAGAACTTCCCAGCCAAAAAGTAGAATAAACAATAAAACATCAACAGTTCCTCTGCCTATAGGTGATACAGGGAAATACAAAAAAGGTGATACTGTGATGCAGGGGAAGTTTAGAGCCACCCTCCTTTCATTTTAACAGTCTTCTGCCTTCCATTTATAGAGCATTAGAGATTTTCCAGGAACTCAGACTCTTAATTCAGAACATTAAAGTGTTCTCCCTATCTTATTTATTGTACCTTTGCTTCTAAGACTTTAGCCCAAACACAAAACTTTATCTCCATTTGAGTCCTTGTGCTGTTTCCCAGACACTGACTTTCAAGCTTCTAAGGCAATAAAGGAACACTAAATTGCAAATTACACATGCTAACCTCTTAGCTCTCATCCTTTCACAAAGAAAGGGAGTACTGAGCAAGAGACCTTGCAGGAGTAAAGGAAACAGACACACCTGCTTCCAGGATGAAGAAATAAATCTGTGGCTTAGAAGCGAAAGAGTAAACATCAAGGCAACCTGTCAATTCAATGTGCTCCTGAGATCTTAGTCCTATCCAACCAAATAAAATATTCAGAGCCCAAGGAGATTTACTACCTTCTCAAACAACTGTGACAAGAGAAAGATAATAAGCTGTCCAGCATTTTAATCCACGAGAGGTCATTCAACAGTTCTCTTTATGTGTCTGAAAAGGCTTATCACAGTAATTCTCGACCCTACTGGGTCACAAACCCTTTGAGATAAAATAGCCCTTTCATGGAATTCAAATATCAGATGTCCTGCACATCAGATATTTAAACATAACAGTAGCAAAAATTACAGTTATGAAGTAGCAATGAGGATTATTTTGTGTTTGGGATCACCACAACATGATGAACTATATTAATGGGTCACAGCATTAGGATTGTTGAGAACGACTGCCTTAATGCAAAGGCATCAATTGCAATCATAATTCAAGAGCAACCAAGGAGCCTGGGACAGCCTAAAGCATGTGCCCTTGGGCTTGGCTCTCACAGATTTGCCAGGCAGATAGACAGACATCAAATCATGACTCCAGATCTCACTTGCAACCCCAGTCAAAGGGCAACTTTGTGGCCAACCGAAAGAGTTCACTTTTGACAGTAGATAAGGACAATGTTGAGACCAAAGCAGAGCATGGTGATACAGCATTTGCTTAGCATTCCAAAACACAAGAGTCAATTCTCAGCACCTTAAAAAAAGAAAAAGGTTGGGGGAGAAGAAAATAATCAAACCACTGCAAGAACTGAGAGTCAAAGCAATGCCAGTCAACCAGATGATCAGCACTCCACTCAGTAAAGAGTCTATAATACTATGCTCTTCTCTGATCTCTTTCATTTGTGCAGTGATTTGTATGTACTCAACATTATCCAAGATCATATACAACAGGAAAAGTAATTTACAATGAAATAGCATACCATGTCCTACTATAAAATTCCATAACACACCATGCCACGTGTTCCCTGCCCCTCTCTTCATTCTAGAGTCATTCTGGTTTGTCATAAAGTAATAGTATTCCATGCATTCTTTCCTATTATAAAATTCCTTTGGTTTTAAATTCACAGAGATGGAGCTAATACATAATGTAGAAATGAGGGACAGCATCCTCATAAACATCTGACAGAGATGAAGAATTGGACATGAATGATTGAGAAGGATTAGAATGCATCTTCTGCATGGCTTGATGTAGGGGTTACAGGATGGGTCAGTGGATAGAGGTGCTTACTGCCATGCTTGATGACCTGAGTTCCAACCTGAGAACCCAAGTGTTGGAAGGAGAGAACCAACTCCCACAGGTTGTCTTCTGAAATGTACTTGCATGCTGTGGAAAACACCATGCAAACACACACAAGCACACACACACACACACACACACACACACACACACTGTGCGAGAGAGGGAGAGAGAGAGAGAGGAGAGAATGCTTAATATGTAGAACCATGATTACATTTTGTATTTTAAAATATCTTCAGTACTTTCCTCACCAATATATATTTGTAAATATGCTCTATCATTCTCTAGCCCTCTTAGCTAAAACAAAATTCATGTCTAGGACTCCAGATTTCTTACTGAAAAAAGAAACAAAGATTATACCACTGATACTTAAAAATGTTACCTTTAAAAATAAATATAGACTTCTGAGTTGAAAAAGTTAAAAAAAAATATGAAGTGGGTTTAGTAACATATGCCAACAACCTCAGTGGTTGGGAAGCTGAAGCAGGAAGACTTTGAGTGTTGATGTCAGTCTGAGCTCCACAGAGTGTTCAAGATTGGTCTGGGTTACTTAGCAAGACACTGTGTCAAAACAAAACCAAAACCAAACATGACGATAAAAGAAATTTCAACTCTTCAAGAAAAAATATTTATTTAAAATTTAGAAAATTGGGCTAGAGGATAGCTTAGTAGAAGTGGTATGTGCCCATCATGTGCAAGGCCCTATGATCAAATTTCAGTACCATCATAAGGATAATTGATGATTTTGCTAATGATGATGGCAACATAAAAATAAATAAAAATTATGAAAATCAAGAAATGTATAAGGAGGAGAATTAAAATTACCCCAAATTTGACATAGCCAAAATTTTCACGCATAAACTTGTAATCATGTTTGTTGACAAAGATATAGAATGTTCTAGAATCACAACCATATATAGTTGTCCATGTAGTGCTCTTAACCCTTACCATTTTATTGTTGATAATTTATATAGGCATTCATTGTCATTCTATAATCTTTGGTTAGTTGCAAAATAGTCCAAGATGATGTAAAAAACAGTTATGAAGAAACATATTTATCTGTGCTTGTTAAGTAACCAGTTATATAGTTACATGTGTATTAGTGATGTGTAAATTACATGCATTAGCGATGTCTGAAATATGTCTGGCATATTAAAGAAACAAGTTGAAGATTGAAATGCTCAGTCACTCAGCGTCACACAAGCTGAGGTCTATAGATTTCAATAACATTTTGACTGAAACAAAGACATCAAAATCTTGGCCACAGTAAGCTGCTGTCCTCTAAAGCAAATCAGAGAATAGAGGGCTCCTGTAGATAGGACTCCGAAAGGACACAACTAGGTCTTGAATGGATGAGTGCACAATGGAACTGCACATATGAGAAAACTACCCATGTCTCTGACAGCCAATCTGCGACCACAACCAACCTGGACCCAGCTTTTGCCAGACTTGAGAATTGCAATTGTGACCAGAGGCCCAAGGCACACTCCCAAAGGAAGAGAGGTAGAAGTTCATTTCAGAAGACAAAGGATATCAGACACACACACACTCTCTCTGTCTCTGTCTCAGTCTCTGTCTCTCTGTCTCTGTCTCTGTCTCTGTCTCTCTCTCTCTCTCTCTCTCTCTCTTTCTCTCTATCTCTCTGCTTGGTCACATACCAGGTGGACAAGCTGGAGCGACAATGGTTCACTCCTGGGCAGAATAGAAAAAGACCATGAGCTGGCCATTATCAACTATGAGCATTGAGAAGCCTGCAGAGACAAATACTTCTTTGGAGAGCTGACTTTCAATAGATCACGGCAAGAGAGCTGCTCTGCTATGTAGGAAACTCTGAACCAGAAGGCAAACATATTGTAGATAATAGTCACTTAATGAAACATTTAGAATTAATTAAAGTCACTTAATGAAACATCCCTATATAATAAAACATTCTCTATGTCCATAATATTGATGAATATGCTGTAAAATTTTTATTGTTTGAGAGATTCCACCAATGTATTTTGATTATCTCTCTCCCATTTATTCCACCCATATCATCTCTCTTTATTTGATTCCTATGTTTGTATCTTTTCTAAATTAAATTATTGTTTAATAACACTATGATAAACCCTTACAGAAAATTGTTCAAACCACCACCAGAAGACACTAAATGTCCATAGTATGTTAGTCATGAGTGGGGATTCTTGGATTTCTCACTGCATTCTTGACTGTTGACTGGATTAAACTGTGCAGGGAACCACAGCTGCTATGTGTCATGAGGGCAGTACTCCTGTCATACCAGGAAGACACTGTTTTCTTTTGATCCTTTGTGAATTCAGGTACCTATAGTACCTACAGGTACCTTTAGCCCATCTTTCAGGATGGGCATGAGACTTGTGGAAGGGGTATAGCAAAGATATCATATTCATCACGGCTGAAATCAGTAAAACAAGGAAAAAATATAAAGAGTCAATGAACAGAAGAAATGGTTCTTTGAAGATATTATCAAGATTGTTATATCTTCTGGCCAACTTATGCAAAGGAAAGAAAAGTGTGAAGTTAATAAATTAAAGAGAAGAAAGGAGACACAGAGAAAACCCAAGTCCTTTTACATTTAGATCCCACCAAATTAGAATATTCTTTTAAGTATTCATGATTTTCTGAATGTATATGACATGCCAATATTAAATCAACACAATGTGTATAATTTAAATACTGTCATACTAACCAATAATATAGAGTAAGGTATTTAAAATCTCCCACCTAAGGGGATCACAGGCCACAATGTATTAAGTTTTACACTATCATTAGACATTTAAAGAGCGTATGAATTTTTTTAAACTGTTCGTTCAAAGAGAAGAAAAGGATTGCATACATTAAAGTTCATTTTTGAACCCCGTATTACCTTACAATTGAGGGAGAAGGAGTAGGAGAGGTAAAGGGGGCAGAGAGAGAGAGAGAGAGAGAGAGAGAGAGAGAGAGAGAGAGAGAGAGAGAGAGATACAGATGATTGACAGAGAAATAGAGGAAGCATAAAAGAGAAAAAGAGTATTAAAGACCAATTTCCACCTATAAATACATATTTCAATAAAATTATATGAACAAATTCAAGATCACATTAAAAATAAGCTTCAGAAAGGGGCTGAACCTGTGCCTTAGCCCTCTGTGCCTGGATACCGAAGGGAGAAAGCTGGTCTCCCAGGAGTGCTGACACACAGAATTACAGAAGGGCAAAGTCAGTGTCAGAGTCAGGTAGGACAAATACTTCTGTTCTGAAGGACCTGTTCTGGGGCCCACTGGACACAGGAACTGGGGAGTTTTCTGGGACAAGATCCTTCTGGTTTCTGTCTGTGCCTTGAGCTGACCTTGTGCCACAGCTCCATGTACCCAGATCCACAGGGAGAGGGTTGTTCTCCCAGTAGTGGTGACACACAGTCTTGCAAAAAGTTCAAGCCATTTTCAAAGACAACAAAACTAGCTAACACCAGAGACAACAAGATGGTGAGAGGCAAGTGCAAGTAACTAACCAACAGAAACCAAGGCCACATGGCATTTTCAGGACTCAGTTTTCCCACCAAAACAAGTCCTGGGTAACCCGACTCACCAGAAAAGCAAGATTATGATTTAAAATCACAACTTGTGATGATATGAGAGGACTTTAAGAAAGACATATATAATTCTCTTAAAGAAATACAGGACAACACAGGTAAACAGGTAGAAGCCCTTAAAGAGGAAACAAAACAAAACTCCCTTAAACCCTTAAATGATTACAGGATAACATAGCCAAACAGGTGAAGGAATTAAAGAAAACCATCCCACATCTAAAAATGGAAATAGAAACAATAAAGAATTCACAAACAGAGACAACCCTGGAGATGAAAAACCTAAACCAGAAAGTTGTACACAGAAAGTAATGAAAGACTTTTTGAATTCAATGAATATGAAGGCACAACATATCCAAACATATGGGAAACAATGAAAGCAGTGATAAGAGGAAAATTCTTATCTCTAGTGCATCCAAAAGAAATGGGAGAAAGCATACAACAGCAGCATGGCAGTGCATCTACAAGTCCTAGAACAAAAAGAAGCAAATTCACTCAAGAGGAGTAGACAGCTGGAAATGATCAAACTCAGGGCTGAAATCATCCAAGTAGACACGAAAAGAATTATACAAAGAATCACAAAACCACAACCTAGTTCTTTGAGAAAAACAAAAAGATAGATAAATCTTTAGCCATACTAATCAGAGGGTACAGAGAGAGTATCAAATTAACAAAATAAGAAAGGAAAAGGAAGACATAACAACAGAATCTGAGGAATTTCAAAAAATCATCGAATCCTACTTCAAAAGCATAAATATTCAACAAGACTGGAAAATCTGGATGAAATTGAAAATTTTCTAGACAGATACCAGGTACCTAAGTTAAATCAGGATCAGAAAAACCATTTAAACAGTCCCAAAATTCCTAAAGAAATAGGAGCAGCTACTAAAAAGTCTCCCAACCAAAAGAAGCCCAAGACCAGAAGGGTTTACTGCTGATTCTATCAGACCTTCATAGCAGAACCAATACTAATATTGTCCAAACTATCTACAAAATAAAAACAGAATGAATACTAACCAATTCCTCCTATGAATCCACAGTTACACTTATACCTAAACCAAACCAAACCAAACCAAACAAAACAAAACAAAACCCACCTTCTTTATAGAAAGAGTTCAAGTCAAATACCCTTTTTAATATCAACACAATAATACTTAGTAAAATTCTCACAAGCCAAATCCAAGAACACACCAAAATGATCATCCATCATGATCAAGTAGGCTTCATGCCAGGGATGCAGGAATGGTTCAATATATGAAAATTCATCAATGTAATCCACTCTGTAAACACACTCAAAGAAAAAAAAACACATGATCATCTCATTAGATGCGGAGAAAACATTTGACAAAATTAAACACCCATTCATGATAAAAGTCTTAGAAAGTTTAGGAATTCAAGGCCCAAACCTAAACATAGTAAAAGCAATATAAATTAAACCATAGCCAACATCAAACTAAATAGAGAGACACTTGAACTAAAATCAGGGACTAGACAAAGCTGCCCAGTCTCACCACTACTTATTCAATAGATTACACAAAGTCATAGCCAGAGCAGTCAGACAACAAAAAAGAGGTCAATGGGATATGAATTTGAAATAAAGAAGACAAAATATCATTATTTGCAGACGATATGTTAGTATACATAAGTAACCACAAAAATTCCACCAGCGAACTACTAAACCAGATAAAGAACTTCAACCATGTGGCTGGGGATAAAATTAACTTAAACAAATCAGCAGCCTTCCTCTTTTCAAAGGATATACAGGCTGAGAAAGAATTGAGGGAAAGGACACCCTTCACAATAGTCACTAATAACATAAAAGACCTGGGTATGACTTTAACCAAGCAAGTGAAAGATCTATATGACAAGAATTTCTCTTGCATAAAAGTAGACTTATCTGCACTAAGACAAGTATTAGCATTGCCTATATCCACATGAGATAATGAACAAGGTATCTGGTGATAACTACTAGTTTTCCTCTACCATAAAGTAAAATGCTATTCTGTGAATCTTAACATCACAAAGTGGATTCATTCTCTCCATAAAGAAACAGGTGATAAGAAACAGAATGTGGTAAGTGGTTGGTGTTTGAAGTGTTTGAAGGAATGCTGGAGTCCAGGTCTCCCCTACTTCAGTGTTTCAGTGTAATTCAGCAGCTTCTCTTTACTAGAACAGAGACAATATCAGGCAGAGTCATGACCATCCAAGATTTTGGGAATAATGAAGGATATTTTAAGTGTGTTATATGAAGTTTAGGCACCCAGTGGCATTAGAAGACACAATGACATGGAAAAGTAAGGAGGTTGCTCCCTTAGGTAAAGCATGTGGATTTAAAAACGGAGTCCATCAGGCTGAGGAGTATTTGCAGCATGGGTGGATAGTGTGCTGCCCACAGGCCCTTGCCCCGCCTGCTGAACAAGTTAAAGCCCAATGGGCCCCTTCTCCCTGCCTAACTCACACTCTCAGGCACCTTAGTGTGTTTGACAGCTCCAGGTAAAGCAGGCAAGGCCAAATCCAGTGTCAGTGAAAGGCACTACTTGCTGAGTGCCATAGAGTGCCACTGGCAGTTGCAAGAGATGAAGGGGGGAAATGGTGAACCTGCTGTGCTACAGGTTCAAGGAACCTGCTTCAAGGAACAGCAGAGTCAGGACTGGAAGAAGCACAAGCTGGTGTGCCAGGGCAGAGAGTACCCCAGAGCACAGTTGGGCATGCACTGGCCCATGTTGAGACCCTGGGGGGTACAACACCCGGAGCTGTGCAAGCTGGCTAGGTAGCAAAGGGAGGCTAGAGCACTGTGGCCTGATGTATACCTGGTTCAGGGACTGGCAAAGGAAAGGGCTGTTCAGGCTGGCCACAGCCCAGCACCTAGGATCCTCCACCTAGCATGTCTCTGGTTGTGAGGGCGCCATCCTGTGTCCAGCGGTCAGTGGCCGTTGGCAAGCGCTGAGTCCTGGTGGAGAGATGTGGCCCAATGAGCAGAGCAAGTCTCTGCCTGCAATGAAACTGGCACTGGGAGTGAATTGTGCTATGCACAAACAAGTACGGCATCTGCATAATGGATGACTTCCTGGGTTTATCATAGTGTTATTAAACAATAATTTAATTTAGAAGAGATACAAACATAGGAATCAAAGAAATAGAGATGATGTGGGTGGAATAAATGGGAGAGACTATCATCAAAATACATTGTTGGAAACTCTCAAACAATTAAAATTTTACAGCATATTCATCAATATTATGGACATAGAGAATGTTTTATTATATAGGGATGTTTCATTAATGACTTTAATTAATTCTATCAATTACAATATGTTTGCCTTCTGGTTCAGGGTTTCCTACATAGCAAAGCAGCTCTCTTGCTGTGATCTATTGAAAGTCAGCTCTCTCAACAAGTGTTTGTCTCTGCTGGCTTCTCACTGCTCATAGTTGATAATGGGCAGTTCATGATCCTTCTCTATTCTGCCAAGGAGTGTGTGTGTGTGTGTGTGTGTGTGTGTGTGTGTGTCTGATATCCTTTGTCTTCTGAAATGGACTTCTACCTCTTTTCCTTTGGGAGTGTGCCTTGGGCCTCTTGCCATGGTGGCAATTCTCAAGTCTTGGAAAAGCTTGGATCAGGTTGGCTGTCAGAGACATGGGTAGTTTTCTCACATGGGCAGTTCCATTGTGTGCTCATCCATTCAAGACCTAGATGGGTCCCCACCGAGTCCTTTCTAGAGGAGTGCTCTATTATCTTGTTTGCTTTAGAGGACAGCAGCCTGTTGCAGCCTAGATTTTGATGTCTTTGTTTCAATCAAAATGTTATTGATATCTATAGACCTCAGCTTGTGTGATGCTGAGCGACTGAGCATTTCACTCTTCAACTTGTTTCTTTAATTTCCCAGACATATTTCACACATCGCTATTGCATGTAATTCACATATCACTAATACACATGTAACTATATAATTGGTTACTTAACAAGCACAGATAAATATATTTCCTCATAATTGTTTTTATATCATCTTGGACTATTTGGAACTAATAAAAGATTATATAATGACAATGAATGCCTATAGAAATTATCAACAATAAAATGCTAAGGGTTAAGAGCACTACATGGACAACTATAAATGGCTGTGATTCTAGAACATTCTATATCTGTGTCAGCAAACATGATTACAAGTTTATGTGTGAAAATTTTGGCTATGTCAACTTTGGGGCAATTTTAATTTTCCTCCTTATGTTTTGCATGATTTTCATAATTTTTATTTGTTAATATGTTGCCATCATCATTAGCATAATCATCAATTATCCTTATGATGATACTGAAATTTGATCATAGAGCCTTGCAAATGATGGGGAAGTACTACTACTACTAAGCTATCCTCTAGCCTAATTTTCTAAAGTTGAAATAAATATTTTTTCTTGAAGAGTTATAAATTTCTTTTGTTGTCATGTTTGGTTTTGGATTTCTTTTGACACAGTGTCTTGCTAAGTAACTCAGACCAATCTTGAACATTCTGTGTACCTCAGAATGACAATAAGACTCAAAGTCTTACTGCTTCAGGTACCCAACCACTGAGATTGTTGGCATATGTTACTAAACCCACATCATATTTTTTTTACTATTTCAACTCAGGAAGTCTACATTTATTTTTAACGTTAACATTTTTTAAGTGTCTGTGGTATAATTTTTCTTACTTTTTTCAGTAAGAAATCTGGAGTCTTAGACATGAAATGTTTTATAGCCAATAGGGTTAGAGAATGATAGAGCATATTTACAAATATATATTAGTGATGAAAGAAGTGAAGATATTTTAAAATACAAACTGTAATCATGGTTCTAGATATTAAGTAATTTCTCCCCTCTCCTCCTCCCTCTCTACCTCCCTCTCTCCCCCTGCTCTGTGTGTGCGTGCGTGTGCGCGTGTGTGTGTTGTTTACCAGAGCATGTGTGTACATTTCAGAAGATAACCTGTGGGAGTTGGTTCTCTCCTTCCCTTGAGTTCTCAGGTTGGAACTAAGGTCATCAAGCATGGCAGTAAGCACCTCTACCCACTGAGCCATCCTATCACCCCCCACATCAAGGCATTCAGAAGATGCATTCTCCTCCTCCTCAAACATTTATGTCCAATTCTCCATCTCTGACAGATGTTTAATGGTTTATGAGGATGGTGTCCCTCATTTCTACATTGTGTAAGGGCAGGAAGACTTTCTTTAATTCTCAAGAATGGAAGAGATAGAGACACTGAAGATGTTGAAACCCAGTCAACAGCTCCCTGCACGAAAATTCCGTGGGAGGGAAAGCTAAACCTTCAGAGGAGCAGACACACCTGGGAAGCCAGAAGAGACTACACTCTGCCCACATTTCTGATTCTAGAGGAAAACACCTAATGCCATCTGGGACCCCTGTGCACAGGGGCCCGAGAGAAGGCAGGGCAGGTCCTTTTGGTTGTCGCCCTCACAGAGAGCTGAAATGCAGTTCCCCAGGAGCAACTTCAGGCCTTGGACCAAAGGTAAGACCAACTTTTCTGCTCCAAGTGACTTCAAACTAATAGAAGAAAAAGTGGGAAACATCTCAAACACATGGACACTGCAGAAAATTTCCTGAACAAAACACCAATGGCTTATGCTCTAAGACCAAGAATCAACAAATGGGATCTCATAAAACTGCAAAGCTTCTGTAAGGCAAAGGATACTGTGGTTAGGACAAAACGGCAATCAACAGATTGGGAAAAGATCTTTACTGATCTTAACAACTGATAGAAGGCTTATATCCAAAATATCCAAAGAACTCATGTGGTTAGACTGCAGGGAGACAAATAACCCTATTAAAAATGAGGTTCAGAGCTAAACAAAGAATTCACAGCTGAGGAATATCAAATGGCTGAAAAGCACCTAAAGAAATGTTCAACATCTTTAGTCATAAGTGAAATGCAAATCAAAACAACCCTGAGATTTCACCTCACACCAGTCAGAATGCCTAAGATCAAAAAGTCCGATGACAGCAGATGCTGGTGAGGATGTGGATAAAGAAGAACACTCCTCCATTGTTGGTGGGATTGCAGAGTGGTACAACCATTCTGGAAATCAGTATGGAAGTTCCTCAGAAAATTGGACATTGCACCGCCTGAGGACCCAACTATACCTCTCTTGGGCATATCC
The DNA here is from genome assembly GCF_011064425.1 of Rattus rattus. Classification (NCBI taxonomy): domain Eukaryota; kingdom Metazoa; phylum Chordata; class Mammalia; order Rodentia; family Muridae; genus Rattus; species Rattus rattus. The sequence continues at coordinate 19,565,924 of NC_046164.1, forward strand.
CCAAAAGATGCTCCAACATAAAACAAAGAGACAAGCTCCACAATGTTCATAACAGCCTTAGTTATAATAGCCAGAAACTGGAAAGATCACAGATTCCCTTCAACAGAGGAATGGATACAGAAAATGTGGTACATCTACACAATGGAATACTATTCAGCTATCAAAAGCAACGACTTCATGAAATTCATAGGCATATGGATGGAACTGGAAAATATCATCCTGAGTAAGTAACCCAATTACAGAAATGCTTGCAGTTTCTATATCTCGAAAAGTAAGCTTGTAAAAAGATATTTTGCCAAGAAACTGCAATTCCGATCCTGAAACGCTTGCCTTGTCTATATCTCACAAAGTATGCTTGCTACAAATGTGTTCCACTTGGAATGAAGAGGGTTCACGTAGAAACTGCTATTCCTTTGTCAAAAACCTTGCTCTGTCCATATCTTCAAAAGTATGCTTGCTTCAAGTGCCTCTCACTTGGAAGAAAGAGAATTACCAAAGGAAGAGCTATTTGGTGTGCGAAACGCTTGCTGTGTCTATATCTCAAAAGTATGTTTGCCACATGCGCGTCGCACTTGGAATGAAGAGTACTCGCGTAGAAACTGCCATTCTATTGGCGAAAGCTTCCTCTCTCTATATCTCCATAAGTACACCTGCTGTAAGTGCGTCTTACTTGGAAGGAAGAGAATTCACCAAAAAACTGCCATTCCGTTCCCGAAACGCTAACTGTGTCTATATCTTGAAAATTACGAGTGTTACAAGCCAGTCTTCCTTGGAAGGAATAGAATTCCCCAAGAAACTGCCATTCCATTCAGGAAACACTTGCTGTTTTCATATCTCGAGAAATAAGTTTGCTACAAGTGATTTCCGCTTGAGACAAAGAGAATTCTCCAAGAATCTGCAGTTCCATTCACAAAATGCCTGCCGTGTCTATATTTCAAAAAGTACACATTCGACATGCACGTCCTGCTTGGAACAAAGAGTATTCGCCAAGATACTGTGATTTGGTTTCCAAAACGCTTGCTCTGTTTACATCTTGAAAAGTATGCTTGCTTCAAGCACAACCCACTAAGAATGAAGAGAATTCGCCAGTAAACAGCTATTACTTTCCCAAAACGCTTGCTTTGTCTGTATCTTGAAAAGTACACTTGCTACAAGAGTGTCCCTCTTGGAACAAAGAGAAATCGCCAAGAAACTACCATTCCATTTGCAAAACGCTTGCTGAGTCTACCTTTTGAAAAGTATGCATTTGTAGAATGCATTCCACTTGTAACAAAGAGAATTTTCCAAGAAACTGCGATTCCATTTGCCAAAAGATTGCTGTGTCTATATTGTGAAAAGTATGCTTGCAACAAACACATCCTGCCTGGAACGAAGAAAATTTGCCAAGAAATTGCCATTCCTTTCGTGAAAGGCTTGCAGTTTCTATATCTCAAAGAGTAAGCTTGTAAAAAGCAATTTCCGCTTGGAATGAAGAGAATTCGCCAAGAAACTGCGATTCTGTTCCAGAAACGCTTGCTGTGTTTATATCTCAAAAAGTACACTTGGTACAAGCCTGTCCCATTTGGAATGAACATCTTTCACCAAGAAACTATGATTCCGATCATGAAATGCTTGCCTTGTCTATGTCTCAAAAAGTAAACTTGCTACAAATGTGTTCCACTTGGAATGAAGAGGGTTCGCCTAGAAACTGCTTTTTCTTTGTCGAAACCCTTGCTCTGTCTATATATTCAAAAGTATGTTTGCTCCAAGTGTCTCTCACGTGGAACAAAGAGAATTTGCCAAGAAACAGCTATTTGGTTTGTGAAACGCTTGCTGTGTCTATATCTCAAAACTATACTTCCATGTAGCGGGGGGAGTCCCAATCCGGCGGATCCCTGCCCGCAGCAGTTCTCTGCTCCCAAACCGCTTTGGAGAGAGACCTCACCGCCTGGTCAGGTGGGCACTCCTGAGACTGCAGAGTGGAAGAGACCACCAACACTGCCCACCCTTGCCCACATCCCTGGCCCAAGAGGAAACTGTATACAGCCTCTGGGTTCCTGTAGAGGAGGGCCCAGGAGCAGCAGGTCCGCTGCGTCTGAGACACCGCCGGAACCTGAAGGGACCGACCAGATAAACAGTTCTCTGCACCCAAATCCCGTGGGAGGGAGAACTAAACCTTCAGAGAAGCAGACACGCCTGGGAAACCAGAAGAGACTGCACTCTGCACAGGAAGACACCAGAGGAAAACACCAAACACCATCTGGAAACCTGGTGCATAGAAGCTCCCAGAAAGAGCGGCGCAGATCTTCCTGGTTGCTGCGGCCGCGAACAGCTCATAAGCAACACCCCATGAGCAAACTTGAGCCGTGGGACCACAGGTAAGACCAACTTTTCTGCTGCAAGTGACCTGCCTGGTGAACTCAAGACACAGGCCCACAGGAACAGCTGAAAACCTGTAGATAGGAAAACCTACACACCCGAAAGCAGAACACTCTGTCCCCATAACTGGCTGAAAGGAAAAAGGAAAACAGGTCTACAGCACTCCTGACACACAGGCTTATAGGACAGTCTAGTCACTGTCAGAAATAGCAGAACAAAGTAACACTAGAGATAATCTGATGGCGAGAGGCAAGCGCAGGAACCCAAGCAACAGAAACCAAGACTACATGGCATCATCAGAGCCCAATTCTCCCACCAAAGCAAACACGGAATATCCAAACACACCAGAAAAGCAAGATGTAGTTTCAAAATCATATTTGATCATGATGCTGGAGGACTTCAAGAAAGATGTGAAGAACTCCATTAGAGAACAAGTAGAAGCCTACAAAGAGGAATTGCAAAAATCCCTAAAAGAATTCCAGGAAAACATAAATAAACAAGTAGAAGCCCACAGAGAGGAGTCACAAAAATCCCTGAAAGAATTCCAGGAAAACACAATCAAACAGTTGAAGGAATTAAAAATGGAAATAGAAGCAATCAAGAAATAACACATGTAACCAACCCTGGATATAGAAAACCAAAAGAAGAGACAAGGAGCTGTAGATACAAGCTTCACCAACAGAATACAAGAGATGGAAGAGAGAATCTCAGGAGCAGAAGATTCCATAGAAATCATTGACTCAACTGTCAAAGATAATGTAAAGCAGAAAAAGCTACTGGTCCAAAACATACAGGAAATCCAGGACGCAATGAGAAGATCAAACCTAAGGATAATAGGTATAGAAGAGAGTGAAGACTCCCAGGTCAAAGGACCAGTAAATATCTTCAACAAAATCATAGAAGAAAACTTCCCTAACCTAAAGAAAGAGATACCCATAAACATACAAGAAGCCTACAGAACTCCAAATAGATTGGACCAGAAAATAATCTCCTCGTGTCACATAATAGTCAAAACACCAAACGCACGAAATAAAGAAAGAATATTAAAAGCAGTAAGGGAAAAAGGTCAAGTAACATATAAAGGCAGACCTATCAGAATCACACTAGACTTTTCGCCAGAAACTATGAAAGCCAGAAGATCCTGGACAGATGTCATACAGACCCTAAGAGAACACAAATGCCAGCCCAGGTTACTGTATCCTGCCAAACTCTCAATTAACATAGATGGAGAAACCAAGATATTACATGACAAAACCAAACTTACACAATATCTTTCTAGAAATCCAGCACTACAAAGTATAATAAATGGTAAAGCCCAACATAAGGAGGCAAGCTATACCATAGAAGAAGCAAGAAACTAATCGTCTTGGTAACAAAACAAAGAGAAGAAAAGCACACAAACATAAACTCACATCCAAATATGAATATAACAGGAAGCAATAATCACTATTCCTTAATATCTCTCAACATCAATGGCCTCAACTCCCCAATAAAAAGACATAGATTAACAAACTGGATACGCAACGAGGACCCTGCTTTCTGCTGCCTACAGGAAACACACCTCAGAGACAAAGACAGACACTACCTCAGAGTGAAAGGCTGGAAAACAAATTTCAAGGAGATGGTCAGAAGAAGCAGGCTGGAGTAGCCATTCTAATATCAAATAAAATCAATATTCAACTAAAAGTCATCAAAAAAGATAAGGAAGGACACTTCATATTCATCAAAGGAAAAATCCACCAAGATGAACTCTCAATCCTAAATATCTATGCCCCAAATACAAGGGCACCTACATACGTAAAAGAAACCTTACTAAAGCTCAAAACACACATTGCACCTCACACAATAATAGTAGGAGATTTCAACACCCCACTCTCATCAATGGACAGATCATGGAAACAGAAATTAAACAGAGATGTAGACAGACTAAGAGAAGTTCATGAGCCAAATGGACTTAAAAGATATTTATAGAACATTCTATCCTAAAGCAAAAGGATATACCTTCTTCTCAGCTCCTCATGGTACTTTCTCCAAAATTGACCATATAATTGGTAAAAAAAAAAAAAAAAAAAAAAAAACGGGCCTCAACAGGTACAGAAAGATAGAAATAATCCCATGCGTGCTATCGGACCACCATGGCCTAAAACTGGTCTTCAATAACAATAAGGGAAGAATGCCCACATATACGTGGAAATTGAACAATGATCTACTCAATGATAACCTGGTCAAGGAAGAAATAAAGAAAGAAATTAAAGACTTTTTAGAATTTAATGAAAATGAAGGTACAACATACCCAAACTTATGGGACACAATGAAAGCTGTGCTAAGAGGAAAACTCATAGCGCTGAGTGCCAGCAGAAAGAAACAAGAAAGAGCATATGTCACCAGCTTGACAGCACACCTAAAAGCTCTAGAACAAAAAGAAGCAAATACACCCAGGAGGAGTAGAAGGCAGGAAATAATCAAACTCAGAGCTGAAATCAACCAAATAGAAACAAAAAGGACCATAGAAAGAATCAACAGAACCAAAAGTTGGTCTTTTAGAAAGTCAACAAGATAGATAAACCCAAGAAAGACTAACGAGAGGACACAGAGAGTGTGTCCAAATTAACAAAATCAGAAATGAAAAGGGAGACATAACTACAGATTCAGAGGATATTCAAAAAATCATCAGATCTTACTATAAAAGCCTATATTCAAAAACACTAAAAATCTGCAGGAAATGGACAATTTCCTAGACAGATACCAGGTACCGAAGTTAAAACAGGAACAGATAAACCAGTTAAACAACCCCATAACTCCTAAGGAAATAGAAGTAGTCATTAAAGGTCTCCCAACCAAAAAGAGCCCAGGTCCAGTCGGGTTTAGTGCAGAATTCTATCAGACCTTCATAGAAGACCTCATACCAATATTATCCAAACTATTCCACAAAATTGAAACAGATGGAGCACTACCAAATTCCTTCTATGAAGCCACAATTACACTTATACCTAAACCACACAAAGACCCAACAAAGATAGAGAACTTCAGACCAATATCCCTTATGAATATCGAGGCAAAAATACTCAATAAAATTCTGTCAAACCGAATCCAAGAGCTCATCAAAACAATCATCTACCATGATCAAGTAGGCTTCATCCCAGGCATGCAGGGATGGTTTAATATATGGAAAACCATCAACATGATCCATTATATAAACAAACTGAAAGAACAAAACCACATGATCATTTCATTAGATGCTGGGAAAACATTTGACAAAATTCAACACCCCTTCATGATAAAAGTACTGGAAAGAATAGGAATTCAGGGCCCATACCTAAACATAGTAAAAGCCATATACAGCAAACCAGTTGATAACATTAAACTAAATGCAGAGAAACTTGAAACAATCCCAGTAAAATCAGGGAATAGACCAGGCTGCCCACTCTCTCCCTACTTATTCCATATAGTTCTTGAAGTTCTAGCCAGAGCAATCAGAAAACAAAAGGAGGTCAAGGGGATACAGATCGGAAAAGAGGAAGTCAAAATATCACTATTTTCAGATGATATGATAGTATACTTAAGTGATCCCAAAAGTTCCACCAGAGAACTACTAAAGCTGATAAACAACTTCAGCAAAGTGGCTGGGTATAAAATTAACTCAAATAAATCAGTAACCTTCATCTACACAAAAGAGAAACAAGCCGAGAAAGAAATTGGGGAAAAGACACCCTTCATAATAGACCCAAATAATATAAAGTACCTCTGTGTGACTTTAACCCAAGCAACTAAAAGATCTCTACAATAAGAACTTCAAGACTCTGAAGAAAAAAATTGAAGAAGACCTCAGAAGATGGAAAGATCTCCCATGCTCATGGATTGGCAGGATTGATATAGTAAAAATGGCCATTCTACCAAAAGCGATCTACAGATTCAATGCAATCCCCATCAAAATACCAGTCCAATTCTTCAAAGAGTTAGACAGAACAATTTGCAAATTCATCTGGAATAACAAAAAACCCAGGATAGCTAAAACTATCCTCAACAATAAAAGAACTTCAAGGGGGAATCACTATCCCTGAACTCAAGCAGTATTACAGAGCAATAGTGATAAAAACTGCATGGTATTGGTACAGAGACAGACAGATAGACCAATGGAACAGAATTGAAGACCCAGGAATACACCCACACACCTATGGGCACTTGATTTTTGACAAAGGAGCCAAAACCATCTAGTGGAAAAAAAAGCATTTTCAGCAGATGGTGCTGGTTCAACTGGAGGTCAACATGTAGAAGAATGCAGATCGATCCATGCTTATCACCCTCTACAAAGCTTAAGTCCAAGTGGATAAAGGACCTCCACATCAAATCAGATACACTCAAACTAATAGAAGAAAAACTAGGGAAGCATCTGGAACACATGGGCACTGGAAAACTTTCCTGAACAAAACACCAATGGCTTATGCTCTAAGATCAAGAATGGACAAATGGGATCTCATAAAACTGCAAAGCTTCTGTAAGGCGAAGGACACTGTGGTTAGGACAAAATAACAACCAGCAGATTGGGAAAAGATCTTTACCAATCCTACAACAGATAGAGGCCTTATATCCAAAATATACAAAGAATTCCAGAAGTTAGACTGCAGGGAGACAAATAACCCTATTAAAAAATGGGATTCAGAGCTAAACAAGGAATTCACAGCTGAGGAATGCCGAATGGCTGAGAAACACCTAAAGAAATGTTCAACATCTTTAGTCATAAGGGAAATGCAAATCAAAAGAACCCTGAGATTTCACCTCACACCAGTGAGAATGGCTAAGATCAAAAACTTAGGTGACAGCAAATGCTGGGGAGGATGTGGAGAAAGAGGAACACTCCTCCATTGTTGCTGGGATTGCAGACTGGTACAACATTCTGGAAATCAGTCTGGAGGTTCCTCAGAAAATTGGACATTGAACTGCCTGAGGATCCAGCTATACCTCTCTTGGGCATATACCCAAAAGATGCCCCAACATATAAAAAAGACACGTGCTCCACAATGTTCATAGCAGCCTTATTTATAATAGCCAGAAGCTGGAAAGAACCCAGATGCCCTTCAACAGAGGAATGGATACAGAAAATGTGGTACATCTACACAATGGAATATTACACAGCTATCAAAAACAATGACTTTATGAAATTCGTAGGCAAATGGTTGGAACTGGAAAATATCATCCTGAGTGAGGTAACCAAATCACAGAAAAACACACATGGTATGCACTCATTGATAAGTGGCTATTAGCCCAAATGCTTGAATTACCCTAGATGCCTAGAACAAATGAAACTCAAGACAGATGATCAAAATCTGAATGCTTCACTCCTTCTTTAAAAGGGGAACAAGAATACCCTTGGCAGGGAATAGAGAGGCAAAGATTAAAACAGACACAGAAGGAACACCCATTCAGAGACTGCCTCCCATGTGTGGCCCATACATATACAGCCATCCAATTAGACAAGATGGATGAAGCAAAGAAGTGCAGGCCGACAGGAGCCGGATGTAGATCTCTCCTGAGAGACACAGCCAGAATACAGCAAATACAGAGGCGAATGTCAGCAGCAAACTACTGAACTGAGTATAGGACCCCCGATTAAGGAATCAGAGAAAGAACTGGAAGAGCTTGAAGGAGCTGGAGACCCCTTATGAACAACAATGCCACGCAACCAGAGCTTCCAAGGACTAAGCCACTACCTAAAGACTATACATGGACTGACCCTGGACTCTGACCTCATAGGTAGCAATGAATATTCTAGTAAGATCACCAGTGGAAGGGGAAGCCCTTGGTCCTGCTAAGACTGAACCACCAGTGAAATAGACTGTTGGGGGGAGGGCGGGAATTGGGGGGAGGAGGGGGAGGGGAACACCCATAAGGAAGGGGGGGGGGAGGGGTTAGGGGGATGTTTGCCCGGAAACCGGGAAGGGGAATAATAATCGAAATATAAATAAGAAATAATCAAGTTAATAAAAAAAAAAGAAAGAAAAGGCATACCATATTTATTATGGGTGCTACCCATAGCATGTATTTTTCAATTTTAATAATAGAGTTCATATTGGAAGAGAAACTCACGAAGATTGACAAACTTAGAAAAACACTAGAAAATTAATCTGAGTACTTCTAGCCAACACAGCTTCCTCTGAGTCCTTGGGAGTTTGTATAGCATTCTTTTTAGAGAAAAATAAATGCCTTTAGCATTTTTCAAAAACAAAGAAAAAAAAAAAAAAAAAAAAACAAAAAAACTATACTTCCTACATGTGCGTCCTGCTTGGAACAAAGAGTATTCGCGTAGAAACTGCTATTCCATTGGTGAAAAGCTTGCTCTTTCTATAAAGCATTTCTTAAAAAAAAAGAGCTGTACTGATTTCATTTGTCTTTAACACTATAAATCTAAACATGAAAGACTAGTCTTAAAACACCACATCACATTACTCACCTTGGCCAGATAGGCAGGTAGGTCTCTCTCTCTCTCTCTCTCTCTCTCTCTCTCTCTCTCTCTCTCTCTCTCTCCCTCTCTCTCTCTCTCTTTCTTTTTCTCTGTGTGTGTGTGTGTGTGTGTGTTTGTGAGTGTGTTTGTGCGTGTGTGTGTATTGCAACATTGTCTTTCTAGCAAATTTAACACGTTCAATAAATATTGGATATTGTTAATCTTAAGTGTTCTTGTTTTATCTTTCTTATAATAAAGGATACTCCTTCAAACATTGAGGTTTAAATAGCATCATACAATTCTACTGATATAGCTTCAGTAAACGGTCCAAATATAGTTGAAATTTAAATGATAACAAGAACATCAAGACTATATGATTACTCTTTTCTGTGATGTCCTAAAACATGGGCAAATAATGAGAAATACATTCGTTAAACTCCATGCTCTGTGTATCTGAAATTCAGTCTCCTCTCTTTCTGGATTTGACAGAAAAGTGATAATAAATGATCCCATACTATAATATGTTTAAAAAAGAAGTAAGAGAAAATAATTAGCATTTGTCTAAAAGGTCATGAAAAGCAATTTAAATGGAGTTTTGAGAAGTCATTTTTAAAAATCTTATGGCCTACAGAGAAGGGAATATAACTGAGATCCTAGCATATAGGTACATTCTTTGGGCACATAGTGGCTTCTTTGGAAGTCAGAAATAGGACTTTCAAAGCTGAGTCTGTAAGGTCTAAGTCAACTAAGAGATGCTCTCTACTGACTAAAATAGAGAAAAACTGCTAAAGAAGGCCCTCAAAGACAATCTGAGACCTCCACATGTTTATATTTATATTTATGTAATATAAGCATGTATAGCCATGTAAACCTGTCAGCACACAATTGTGTATCATACACGCACACATACATAGAAATGAATTAACTAAAAAATCAAAACAATGTGTTTAAAATAGAATATGCAAACATCAAATTTATTATTATATTAAAAACCTGAACAAAGATATTTCCACATCAAAGTATAATTTTGTTATGAAGCAGGCAATAGAAATTGCAAGTTTGTAATTTTCTCATGAATAAACATACTGGTGATCTTTGCCACTGGGAGGCCAATAAGTGGGGGGGGGTTCTTTGTTTCTTTTTAATTTTCTCCATTCATAGCTTTCTTCTTAGTAGGGAAATAAAAAAGGTTGTGTTTGGAAAGTAATTTCCATTAACATTTAAAGCACTTCTCTAGTAGAAAAGAAAACCTAAATACTTATTTGCAAAGGCAGCATAAATGGTAGCATCTTGCTAAACTGATTTTAAGTATGACTTTCCATTTTATTGATGTCAGAACTTGGGGGTCTTAAGAAGTGTCATTTTTCTCACTCTATTCTACATAGGTTAATGAAGTAAATGAAAGAATAAGCTTTGGGTTTGATAGGGATTTGAATCAAGTGGTGAAATCTGAACACTTATATAAAAGAGTTGTAAGTAAAGACAGAAAGAGAGAACTTGACAATGTTTTCACACTGAAACACGCTCAGAAACATGAGTGGCCCTCAGTGTTTACTCTATAAGTTATCCTGACCAAACCACCTGCTGTCCAATTGCTTGCCATCTTTCATATCTACCTAGACTACTGCCAGCAAGCCATCTCCAGAGAAGATCAACAGCATCTTATGAGTGTCACAGCAGAGCTTCCTCAAATGTCACTTGCAATACTACAAGGAGTCTTATGCTAGGTGATTACTGTATCTATGCCTGGATATGATGTGGTCAATATACATTTTGTGTATGAATCTTTGCAAGAAAGTGTATGAGATTGTGAAAAGGATTGCTAGCTTAAAATGGTGCACACCTATCTTTGAAGAGACCATGTACTTACTGCTAATCTCACACAAATATTTGCACAGTTTGTACACAGAGAATAATTCAAACAGTATACACATACAGTATAAACAAATGGCATGAGTGAAAAGTATAATAAAAAATGAAGATAATAGGACAACCAACATTTGTAGATATGAGGGCTAGCATTCTATACACAGACTGCTGTGTCTTCTTTATACCGTACTCCCAGACAGTCCTTGACCTTCAAGCCATGGCCATTCACACAAGTGACTTTTAATTCTACTACGTGTCCTGAAAGTACACACAATCATTTACCCCCATAATTTGCATGGTATTAACTTTATATTTGTAAATTTGTCTCAAAATTGCATTTCATTAGTGCATTATCTTTTCCCTTATTAGTAGTCAATTATTATCACCATAAAACGATATAGATAATACTGATCCTCTTTTTTTTATCTATAAAAGAACTTAACTTTTAACTTTTACCCCTATTAAAAATGGGGTACAGAGCTAAACAAAGAATTCTCAGCTGAGGATCCCCTAGAGCTTTCAGGTAATGAATGACACTCACAAGAGTATACAGGGATGGACCTGTGGCTCCAGCCATAAATGTAGCATAGTATTGCTTGTTGGGCATAAGAAGGAGTAGGTGTCAAGGTTTGATGCCCCTTTGTAGGGGAATATCAGGGCTGGAAGCTGGGAAAGAGTGGCTGTGTGCCTGAGGGAGCACCTTCTTAGAAGTAGGGAGAGGATGGATGCAATATCAGGATTCCGGAGGGGAAACAGGGAAAGGGGATACTATTTAAAATATAAATAAAATAGCTAATAAAAGAAAAAATATTAAAAAACATATATTGGAAACAAGAAACCTATTCAATAGAGGCTACTGGGAATATAGAATTGCTACATGTAGACAAATGAACTCAGCCCCCTACTGTTCAATAATTCATAATAATTTTAGAATAGATCAAAGTAATTCATGAGAGCCTCTAAACTTGATAAGTATTCAGATAATGCAGTAAAACAGTTTTCTGCAAAGGACCACAATCGCCCAGGGAGTGTATACAGACTGTCAAATGACAGTGCATGAAATCTAAAAATCTTCTGCATTGCAGGGGAAATAAGTAATTATGTGATAGGGCATTGTGGGATGGGAGATATTTTTTGCTCAGATTGCATCAGACCGAATAAAGACTGGAACATATAGAGAACTGAAAAATAACATACTAACAACCAAATAATCTGACTAATGAAATAAACAGAAAGTCTACAAAGAATGAAGGACAAATATCCCACAAATATTTATTTAGCATCATTATTCATCAGGAAATGTAATTTAATATGACACAGAGATTCCATGCCATCCTATTCAGAATGTTTGTTATATAAAAAGAAATAAGTGCTGTTGAAAACGATGGAAGGGTGTCCTTTTACTCTGCTGGTGTAGGTATGAATTGATCATGCTTCTGAACAAATCAGTTTGAAGATGCCAGAGAAATAATGATACTATCAATGCAATGTCACCTGTGTCCTGGACTACTCATTGACTAAACCTACATGATCTTAAGAGTTGGAAATAAGACGGTGCAGTGTCAAGGACACAGATTCTGGGAACACATAAGAAACACTATAGCAAGCTGATCTGAACACTGCTGCAATTTTCTTTAAAAGTCTCCATCTATATCCAGGAAAACATCTCTTCTAAACAGCAGTTTCTGATTGGTGGAATTGTTTGCCTCAGCAATCCATGGTCTCTCAGGCAGTTCTCAACTAGATCCACTTGCAGAAGATTCTTTTGTGACTAAGTGGCTCCAGCATTTCCACAGAGGTGACCCCGCTGTTCATGCTACTTATCCACCACTTTGTTTTAAGATTTTGACAGCCTAGAAGGATCTGGGGTGTCATTGCCTAGACATGGCTGAACCCACCTTGGAATATTACCAGTGTACCTGTCTGTGCTTTTCCTAGGTAGTCCTGTCTTCCAGGTTCTTACTCATCCTTGAATGTCAACCCTCAAAAAGATATTACTCTGGAGGCATGTCATATAATGGGGAGATGAGGAACAGTCTACATGGTGGTTTCAAGGATCTCTGCCAGTCATGCTTTGATCACTTCCTTAGGGGTCGACAATTGGAATATGCAAGAGACATCAGCACCTGGAGGGTCACCTTATTTATGGAACACATCCTGGAGATATGGTGTATGAGACACTTAACAAATAATTATTAGTATGACGATTCCTCCCATCATAGCATAAGAGGCTATTCATGAGGGTCAAAGAGATTCATAATATTGTCCTTTACTTTTCCTAAGTATTCAGCATCCAGGGAGAGCACAGATACCCTTGATGTCTATATTCTGCCATAAAAGCACAGGATAGTTGTGGAATTTGAGTGGGCAAGTACCTTTAAGATATTGAGCCAACTGTATTTGGGCTTTAATGGCATTATGTACCTCATAAGGGCTTAGGCAGATTAAGTGAAACCTAGGACCATATACCAGTAGAGACATGTCACTAACAATGGCCAACTTTTCTGCCAGTAAGTCAATATATTGTTTAAAAATATGGATGACATAATAAAGACATTGATTCAGTACCCCTTTGTCCCTGCACCACCTCAGCAGAAAAAATATCCCAAAAATCTGCCTTTTCCCAGTGTACTGGTTGTGAGTCTGGGACATCAGAGTGATGGCATGAATGTGGGTTATATCCAAATCTCACAGGCATCCAAATATCAGCTGTTTTTCTCATCAGGATATCCATTGTTGAATACCTCATCCTCCAGACTGTCAGAAGATATTTCTCATTAAAACAGTTAAGGCTTTCTGTGAGAATGGAGGTATTAGAAAGAAAATGATAAGTTGGTCACACACTCATAGCTTTCCAGCCAACATGGTTGCCAATGGTGACAGTGACCCCAGGCCACATTTCTGCCTATAGGTTTTTGTGGAAATATATTCCATTAAAGAAATGGCCACTTTTTCAGTAAGTAAGGGGACATAAATCAAGACAATTAGGGAGCCACATAAATCCTAATTGCTCATAATGGGGTCATATCAGAATCTAATGGGATTCTTGTTAATATAGGTGTTCCTTAATGGTAGAGGGGAGTGACAAGAGGCAATGAAAGTCATGTTGTACTAAGTCAGGGACTCCTCAGGTGTAACTCAAAGAACATATGCCTGGATCGTGTACCGGGGATGAGAAAGGCTGATCCCTGGTATTACCACCTGAGAAACTAGCCCTAATTTAGGTTCCAGGATGAATACATATCAAAAGGGAACACGAGTGAATAAAGACAAACCATACAGAATAGATGGCCACTGCAACTCACCCTTGAACCAAACTGAGACCAAAAGTGATGTCACTGGGAGGTACAGACGGTAAAGACAAAGAATACAGAAATGAGGTTCACGTGCCCACCTTCATGGGTCCCATAACATAAAAAAACTTCCATTCTACATTGTATGTTCCTATTTCTTTCAGCATTATTTATGATAAGGGAGGAACATTATCAACCTCCTTACCCTTTGAAGACAAATGGGTAAAGACATTGTAGCATATGTTCAAAATGGGAATTTTTATGATATTATTCATCATAAGCAAGGAGCCGAATAAGTTTTAACGTTAATTAGGAGAGGAATAGCTATAGACATTGTGGTACACATAAACAATGAAGAGTTATACTCCCTAGAAATCAATAAATTATGGCATTTCCTGAAAAATTAAAACTGAATATCAGAATCCACAAATGAAAAAACCTGAAGTAAAATTACACACCCTTTCCATTTAAAGATCCTAGACATTTTTACGTGGTTATATTGCGGGAACATTATGCATAAAATACATAAAGACTATGATTATATATACTCTCATGCTACATTCCCACATACACAGGAAAAGTTATAAACTAGTGAGATTGTCTAGTGATCTGAAGAGTGAGAAGTGGAAATAAAGGATATTGTATTTTGCGTGAATCATACATTGCAAACAGACAGAAAGTGTTCTGATTAAGCCATCACCATGAACAATTAATGTTTTCTAATACAGAAAAATAATATCAATTAGCAGTATAAGGTAGTCAGGAGTTTCTCTGTTACTGCAGTGTACATTTTCATAAATGCCTATGGTTTTAAAAGTAAACTTATTGCTGCATATTTCAAAGTTCATAATTGTAGACAAAAGTTCATAAGGTGATTTTTTTCTTTCTGTTTATCCTAGAAGAAACTGATTTCTCTGTGTTTCTGTTTTTAAAAGGACTTATGTCCAGGACTCAATCCTCTTCAAACTATATCATTTCAACCTGAGCTTAATCCCACATCATTTGTCCCAATCCTGTTTTTTTAACCTGATCTTTTACTAAATTCCTCACTGTATTGAGCCGTGGGATGACAGGTAAGACCAAATTTTCTGCTCCAAGTGACCTGGCTGGTTGACTCAGGACACAGGCCCATAGGAACATTGAAGACCAGTAGATGGGAAAGAATACACACCCGAAAGCAGAACACTCTGTTCCCATAACTGGCTGAAAGAAACCTGGAAAACAGGTCTACAGCACTCCTGACACACAGGCCTATAGGACGGTCTAGCCACTGTCAGAAAGAGCAGAACAAAGTAACACCAGAGACAATCTGATGGTGAGAGGCAAGCACAGGGACCCAAGCAACAGAAACCAAGACTACATGACATCATCGGAGCCCAATTCTCCCACCAAAGCAAACACTGAATATCCAAACACACCAGAAAAGTAAGATCTAGATTTAAAATCGTATTTGATCATGATGCGGGAGGATTTCAAGAAAGAGGTGAAGAACTCCCTTAGAGAAACACAGGAAAACATAAATAAACAAGTAGAAGCCTGTAGAGAGGAATCACAAAAATCCCTGAAAGAATTCCAGGAAAACACAATCAAACAGTTGAAGGAATTAAAAATGGAAATAGAAGCAATGAAGAAAGAACACAGGGAAACAACCACGGATATAGAAAACCAAAGGAAGAGGCAAGGAGCTGTAGATATAAGCATCACCTGCAGAATACAAGAGATAAAAGAGAGAATCTCAGGAGCAGAAGATTCCACAGAAATCATTGACTCAACTGTCAAAGATAATGTAAAGCAGAAAAAGCTACTGGTCCAAAACATACAGGAAATCCAGGACTCAATGAGAAGATCAAACCTAAGGATAATAGGTATAGAAGAGAGTAAAGACTCCCAGCTCAAAGGACCAGTAAATGTCTTCAACAAAATCACAGAAGAAAACTTCCCTAACCTAAAAAAAGAGATGCCCATAGGCATACAAGAAGCCTACAGAACTCCAAATAGATTAGACCAGAAAAGAAACTCCTCCTGTCACATAATAGTCAAAACACCAAATGCACAAAATAAAGAAAGAATATTAAAAGCAGTAAGGGAAAAAAGTCAAGTAACATATAAAGGCAGACCTATCAGAATCACACCTGACTTCTCGCCAGAAACTATGAAAGCCAGAAGATCCTGGACAGATGTCATACAGACCTTAAGAGAACACAAATGCCAGCCCAGGCTACAGTATCCTGCAAAACTCTCAATTAACATAGATGGAGAAACTACGATATTCCATGAAAAAGCCAAATTTACACAACACCTTTCTACAAATGCAACCCTTCAAAGGATAACAAATGGTAAAGCCCAACATAAGGAGGCAAGCTACACCCTAGAAAAAGCAAGAAACTAATCATCTTGGCAACAAAACAAAGAGAAGAAAAGTACAGAAATATAACCTCACATCCAAATATGAATATAACAGGAAGCAATAACCACTATTCCTTACTATCTCTCAACATCAATGGTCTCAACTCCCCAATAAAAAGACATAGATTAACAAACTGGATACGCAATGAGGACCCTGCATTCTGCTGCCTACAGGAAACACACCTCAGAGAAAAGGACAGACACTACTGTAGAGTTTAGGGCTGGAAAACAATTTTGCAAGCAAATGGTCAGAAGAAGCAAGCTGGAATATCCTTTCTAATGTCGAATAAAATCGATTTTCAACTAAAAGTCATAATAAAAGATAAGGAAGTACACTTCATATTCATCAAAGGAAAAATCCACCAGGATGAACTCTCAACACTAAATATCTATGATCCAAGTACAAGTGCGCCTACATACATAAAAGAAACCTTACTAAAGCTCAAAACACACATTGCACCTCACACAATAATAGTAGGAGATTTCAACACCCCACTCTCATCAATGGGCAGGTCATGGAAACCGAAATTAAACAGAGACATAGACAGATTAAGAGGAGTCATGAAGCAAATTGACTTAACAGATATTTATAGAACATTCTATCCTAAAGCAAAAAGATATACATTCTTCTCAGCACCTCATATTACTTTCTCCAAAATTGACCATATAATTCGTCATAAAACAGGCCTCATCATATACAGAAAGATAGAAATAATCCCATGCATCCTATCAGACCACCACGGGCTAAAGCTGGTCTTCAATAACAATAAGGGAAGAATGCCCACATGTACATGGAAGTTGAACAATGCTGTACTCAATGATAACCTGGTCAAGGAAGAAATAAAGAAATTAGAGACATCTTAGAATTTAATGAAAATGAAGGTACAACATACCCAAACTTATGGAACACAATGAAAGCTGTGCTAAGAGGAAAACTCATAGATCTGAGTGCCTGCAGAAAGAAACAGGAAAGAGCATATGTCAGCAGCTTGACAGCACACCTAATAGCTCTAGAACAAAAAGAAGCAAATACATCCAGGAGGAGTAGAACGTAGGAAATAATCAAACTCAGAGCTGAAATCAACCAGGTAGAAACAAAAAGGACCATAGAAAGAATCCACAGAACCAAAGATTGGTTCTTTGAGAAAACCAACAAGAGAGATAAACCCTTAGCCAGACTAATGAGAGGACACAGAGAGTGTGAACAAATTAACAAAATCAGAAATGAAAAGGGAGACATAACTACAGATTCAGAGGAAATTCAAAAAATCATCAGATCTTACTAGAAAAGCCTATATTCAAAAAAACTTGAAAATCTGGAGGAAATGGACAATTTCCTAGATAGATACCAGATACTGGAGTTAAATCAGGAACAGATTAACCATTTAAACAACACCATAACTCCTAAGGAAATAGAAGCAGTCATTAAAGGTCTCCCAATGAAAAGGAGCCCAGGTCCAGATGGGTTTAGTGCAGAATTCTATCAGACCTTCAAAGAAGACTTCATACCAATATTATCCAAACTATTCAACAAAATTGAAACAGATGGAGCACTACAGATTTCCTTCCATGAAGCCACAATTACTCTTATACCTAAACCACACAAAGACCCAACAAAGAAAGAGAACTTCAGACACATTTCCCTTATGAATATCGACACAAAAATACTCAATAAAATTCTGGCAAACCGAATCCAAGAGCGCATCCAAACAATCACCCACCATGATCAATAAGGCTTCATCCAAGGCAAGCAGGGATAACAAAAAAACCAACATCGTGATCCATTATATAAACAAACTGAAAGAACAAAACCACATGATCATTTCATTAGATGCTGGGAAAGCATTTGACAAAATTCAACACCCCTTCATGATAAAATTTCTGGAAAGAATAGGAATTCAAGGCACATAACTAAACATAGTAAAAGCAATATACAGCAAACCAGTTGCTAACATTAAACTAAATGGAGAGAAACTTGAAGCAATCCCACTAAAATAAGGCACTAGACAATGCTGCCCACTCTCTCCTAACTTATTCAATATAGTTCTTGAAGTTCTAGCCAGAGAAATCAGACAACAAAAGGAGATCAAGGGGATACAGATTGGAAAAGAGGAAGTCAAAATATCACTATTTGCAGATGATATGACAGTATATTTATGTGATCCCAAAAGTTCCACCAGAGAACTATGAAAGCTGATAAACAACTTCAGCAAAGTGGCTGGGTATTAAATTAACTCAAATAAATCAGTAGCCTTCCTCTACACAAAAGAGAAACAAGCCGAGAAAGAAATTAGGGAAACGACACCCTTCATAATAGACCCAAATAATATAAATTACCTCGGTGTGACATTAACCCAAGCAACTAAAAGATCTGTACAATAAGACCTTCAAGAATCTGAAGAAAGAAACTGAAGAAGACATCAGAAGATGGAAAGATCTCCCATGCTCATGGATTGCCAGGATTAATATAGTAAAAATGGCCATTTTATCAAAAACAAACTACAGATTCAATGCAATTCCCATCAAAATACCAGTCCAATTCTTCAAAGAGTTAGACAGGACAATTTGTAAATTCATCTGGAATAACAAAAAACCCGGTATAGCTAAAACTATCCTCAACAATAAAAGGACTTCTGTGATAATCACTATCCCTGAACTCAAGCAGTATTACAGAGCAATAGTGACAAAAACTCCATGATATTGGTACAGAGACAGAAAGATAGACCAGTGGAATGAAATTGAAGACCCAGAAATGAACCCACACACCTATGGGCACTTGATTTTTGACAAAGGGTCAAAACCATCCAATGGAAAAATGGTTGCATTTCGAGCAAATGGTGCTGGTTCAACTGGAAGTCAACATGTAGAAGAATGCAGATCGATCCATGCTTATCACCCTGTACAAAGCTTAAGTCCAAGTGGATCAAGGACCTCCACATCAAACCAGATACACTCAAACTAATAGAAGAAAAAGTGGGGAAGCATCTCGAACACATGGGCACTGGAGAAAATTTCCTGAACAAAACACCAATGGCTTATTCTCTAAGATCAAGAATAGACAAATGGGACCTCATAAAACTACAAAGCTTCTGTAAGGCAAAGGACACTGTCATTGGGACAAAATGACAACCAACAGATTGGGAAAAGATCTTTACCAATCCTACAACAGATAGAGGGCTTATATCCAAAATATACAAAAAAAAAAAAAAAAAAACTCAAGCAGTTAGACTGCAGGGAGACAAATAACCCTATTAAAAAATGGAGTTCAGAACTAAACAAAGAATTCACAGCTGAGGGATGCCGAATGGCTGACAAACACCTATAGAAATGGTCAATATCTTTACTCCTAAGTGAAATGCAAATCAAAACGACCCTGAGATTTCACCTCACACCAGTGAGAATGGCTAAGATCAAAAACTCAGGTGACAGCAAATGCTTGTTTGGATGTGGAGAAAGAGCAACACCCCTCCATTGTTGGTGGGATTGCAGACTGGTACAACCATTCTGGAAATCAGTCTGGAGGTTCCTCAGAAAATTGGACATTGAACTGCCTGAGGATCCAGCTATACTTCTCTTGGGCATATGCCCAAAAGATGCCCCAACATATCACAAAGACACATGCTCCATTATGTTCATTGCAGCCTTATTTATAATAGGCAGAATCTGGAAAGAACCCAGATGCCCTTCAACAGAGGAATGGATACAGAAAATGTGGTACATCTACACAATGGAATATTATTCAGCTATAAAAACAATGACTTTATGAAGTTCACAGGCAAATGGATGGAACTAGAAAATATCATCCTGAGTGACGTAACCCAATCACAGAAAAACAGACATGATATGCACTCATTGATAAGTGGTTGTTAGCCCAAATGCTTGAATTACCCTAGATGCACAGAACACATGAAACTCAAGAAGGATGACCAAAATGCGAATGCTTCACTCCTTCTTTAAAAGGGGAACAAGAATACCCTTGGCAGGGAATAGGGAGGCAAAGTTTAGAACAGAGGCAGAAGGAACACCCATTCAGAGCCTGCCCCACATGTGGCCCATACATATACAGCCACCCAATTAGATAAGATGGATGAAGCAAAGAAGTACAGGCTGACAGGAACTGGATGTAGATCTCTCCTGAGAGACACAGCCAGAATACATGAAATACATAGGCGAATGCCAGCAGCAATCCACTGAACTGAGAAGAGGAACCCCATTGAAGGACTTAGAGAAAGGTCTGGAAGCTCTTAAAGGGGCTAAAGACCCAATATGAACAACAATGCCAACCAACCAGAGCTTCCAGGGACTAAGCCACTACCCAAAGACTATACATGGACTGACCTTGGGCTCCAACCTCATAGGTAACAATGAATAGCAGTAATGGGGAGAGGATAGGGAGGGGAAGCGCATAAAGAAGGTGAGGGAGAAGGGTTGGGAGATGTTGGCCCGGAAACTGGGAATGGGAATAATAATCGAAATGTAAGTAAGAAATAGTCAAGTTAATAAAGATAAAATGAAAAAAGAATTCATCTGCTTATCCTGGTATGACAAATTGTTAACCTAGAAAAAGGCTTACACATAAGAAAAAAGGATTTAATTAAACTTAAATACATAGTAAAAATGTTAATTCAAGTTATGTAAGGATAAACGGGAACATATATTATTAATCATACTGATCTCAATAGAAGATAGAATTTAAGTATGCATGAATGAATAAATAAATTGAGGCCTTTCATTGTAAAACATAATAAGGGCAGGGTATATGGAGAAAAGCCTTATATCAGATAGATAGTATAAACTTATGGCTTACCTCATGCAAGAACAAGGCAGGGGATAGTGAACAAGCATTTCCTTCAATTGCATTAATTTCTATGAATATCAAAAAATGGGTAGTTATAAATTCAGTGGTTATAGTATTAAGAATTCTCTGTGGGAGAGATTAAAAGAGAGAAGGCCTGAAGAAAAAGGAGACTGGTAAATTGAATCAATGTATACTTTTGATGAGTTCAAGTGACTGGACCAAGGATATGGAATTCATAAGGAGAGGCTCTGTATTTGTATAAAAGGAAAGAAGAAAAGATTTTTAATCTTTCCAGAGTGTTATGAATCAGATATGATAGGGGAAGATACCCTAAAGATCTTGGCTATAGAGAAGAATGGATCAAGAAAATCAAAGAGGACTGGTAACTTGATTTGTTGATTTTTCTATGTGGAAACATTCCTGTAACAATCTCAGACATAAACATGTCTCTAGCCAAAACTTCAGCTAAAATACGACAGTAAATAATGTTGGTTATGTAATCCTTAAGGCTCATCATGCTAACCTGCACAAAACATGAATAAAGATTTGTTACAATAGGTTATTAAACAAATTAACACATTAAAGGACAGTTGTCTTTCATCTGCTCAACCACGGAGAAAAAAATTCCATGCTTACCTGAACTTCGCACCTTGTGCAATATGTATGAATATCTTAATAATACTAAAATTATGATTGTAAGATTCATATACTGCAGAATATGTGAATATGATAAGATTCTTATGCAGGGATCTAGAAATGACCTGCTCTTCAGCTCCGTGCCTTCTGATGCTGTTTTCAAACAATTGCTTCCAGAATAGCTTTAGGAATTGCTGCTGATTCACCGTAGACTGGGTTTTTCCAGACTTTTGAGCAGATCCAGTAAGAATTTTAGTTAAGACTTCTAAACATTCAAAACCTGGTTAAAATGATAAAGATAGCATTTTTTTCTTTTTCTTTTCCTTTTTTATTGTAAATTTTTCTATTTACATTTCAAATTTTATCCTCTTTTCTGATTTCTTGTTATATTCCCCCTCACCCTTCTGTGAAGGTGTTCCCCAACCCAACTGTCTACACCTTTCCACCTCCCCGACCTGATATTCCCCTAGAATAGTGGTTCCAACTTTGGCAGAACCAAGGGCTCCTCTCATTGGTGCCCAACAATGCCATCTTTTGCTACATATGCAGCTGGAGCCATGCGTCTGTCCATGTGTACTCTTTGAATGGTGGTTTACTCAATAAGAACTCTGGTTGCTTGGTATTGTTCTTTGAGGTTGCAGTCCCCTTCAGCTCTTTCAACCTTTTCTCTAACTCATCCAATGGAGACTCCATTCTCAGTTGAATGGATAACTGCTAGCATTTACCTCTGTATTTGTCATGCTCTGGTTGAGCCTCTCAGAAGGCTACTGTCATCATGTACTTCTTGGCATCAGGAATATTGTCTGGGATTGGTGGCTGTACATATATGGGCTGGATCACCAGGAGGAGCAGGCTCTGAATGGTTATTCTTTCAGTCTCTGCTCCAAATGTGACTGCATATCTCCTTCTATGAATATTTTTGTGAGATTTCATCTTACACCAGTCAGGATGTCAAAGATCAAAAACTCAGCTAACAAGAGATGTTGGAGAGGATGTGGAGACTCCTCCATTGTTGGTGGGATTGAAAGCAGGTACAAACACTCTGGAAATCATTTTAGAAATTCCTGAGAAAACTGAATACAGTACTATCTGAGGACCCAGCTATATAATTCCTGGGCACATACCATTTTTGGCATAACAAAAAACTGAGGATACAAAAATATCCTCAACAATAAAAAACCTCTGGAGGACTCACCATACCGAACCTCAAGCAGTATTACAGAACAATAGTGATAAAACTGTATGGTATTAGTACAAAGACAGGCAGGTGGAAAAATGGAATAGAATTAAAGACACAGAAATGAACCCACAAACTGTTGGTCACTTGTTCTTTGACAAAAGAGCTAAAACCCTCCAGTGGAAAAAAAGATAGCATTTTCAACAAATGGTGTTGGTTCAACTGGTAATCAGAATGTAGAAGAATGCAAACCATTCGATACTTACTGCCCTGTACAAAGAAGCTTAATTCCAAGTGAATCAAAGACCTCAACATAAAACCAGATATACTCAAACTAATGGGAGAAAAATTGCGGAAGAACCTCAAACACATGGGAACTGGGGAAATTTTTCTGAACAGAGTGCCAATCATTTTTGCTCTAAGATCAAGAATCTATAAATGGGACCTCATAAAATTGCAAAGCTCCTATTAGGAAAAGGAAGGTGTCATTAGGAGAAAACAAATATGTACATATTGGGAATAGATCATTACCAATCCTACATCCTATAGAGAGCTAATACACAATATATACAAAGAACTCAAGAAGTTAGACTCCAGAGAATCAAATAATACTATTAAAAATGGGTTACAGAACTAAACAAAGAATTCTCAGATGAGTAATATTGAATGGCTCAAAAGTACCTAAAGAACTGTTCAATATCCTTAGTCAGTGGGGAAATGCAAATCAAAACAACTTTGAGATTCTACCTCACATTTGTCAGAGTGGTTAAGATTAAAAAACTCAGGTGACTACAGATGCTGGTAAGGATGTGGAGAAAGAGATATACTCCTACATTTTTGGTGGGATTGCAAGCAGGAACAACCACTCGAGAATTCAATCCAGAGATTCCTCAGAAAATTGGACAAAGTAGTACCTGTGGACCCAGCTATCCCTCTCCTGGTCATATACCTAAATGATGTTCCAACATACAAGAAGGACACATGCTCCACTATGTTCATAGTAACCTTATTTATAGTAGCCAGAAGCTGGAAAGAACTCAGATGCCCTTCAACAGAGGAATGGATACAGAATATGTGGTACATCTACACAATGGAGTACTACTCAGCTATTAAAAACAATGACTTCATGAAAGTCATATGAAAATGGATGGAACAAGAATATATCTTGAGTGAGGTAACCCAATCACACAAAACCACACATGGTCTGCACTCATTGATAAGTGGGCATTAATCCCAAAACTCTGATTACCCAAGATGCAGTCCAGAGTCCACATGAAACTCATGAAGAAGGACGGCAAGAGGGTGGGTGTTTTAGTCATTCATAAAAAGAAGGGAACAAAAGCAGTCATAGGAGGGTATCTGGAGACAAAATTTGGGGCATCATCTGAAGGAATTGCCAGTCAAAGCTTGCCATAACTGTGGATTCAGCCCATATATGTACAGCCCCCAAACCAAGACAATATTGCTGATTCCCAAAAGTACATGCTGACAGGAGCCTGAAATAGCTTGTCTCCTGTGTGGCTCTACCAGAGCATGACAAATAAAGAGACAAATGCTAGCAGCCAACCATTGAATTGAGAATGAGGTTCCCATTGGAGGAGTTAGAAAAAAGGTTTGAGGGAGCTGAAGGGGCTTGAAACTCTTTAAGAACCACAAGACCAACCAACAAGAGCTCCCAAGTACTAAACCACTACCCAAAGAATTCACATGGACAGACAAATGACTCCAGCTGCATTTGTAGCAGAGGATGACCTTGTGGGCACCAATGGAAGGAAACGCCCTTGGTCCTTACAAGGCTGGATCCCCCATTGTAGTAGAATGTCAAGGTGGGAAAGGGGTGTGGTTGGAGATGGGGAATGTCCTCATAGATGAAGGACTAGGGAGTGTGGGATAGGGGACTTTTTCAGGACACAAGTAAAGGGGATAAAAAATTTCCAATAAAAAAGTATTTGGTATCTAGATAGGGATAAAAAATGTGATAAATCAGAGAAAGTTTCGAAAGAATGTTTCAGGCATAGGATATGTTCAACATTTGCAAAAAATAGCAGGAAAACAAGACGTTAGAGAGTAGTGCTGAGATCAAAGAGAAAAGAAGGCAGTTTTACCAGGATAGTTTGATGAATACAGGGTGCAGGTAAAGATTGAATAATTTAGAGAACCTTCATAAAATTACCATAGTTAGTTTGAGAAGGAAAAGAATTCAGTGAGATAATTATGGAAGCCTATTTGAAGCAATTAGTTTAGAAAATTTACGATGATGATGATGATGATGATGATGATGATGATGATGATGATGATGATGATGATATATAACAGGTGAGTTGAATCAGTGAGACAGTTCAGAATGAACTAGGATGGTTGAATTTATTCAGCAGTTGGCATCTGAGAAAATTATATCTGACAAATCAGAGATACTTTTACACTTCTTGATCACAATGATATTAGCTCTTCAGCCTGCTATATACGCCCATCATAGTTGCTTTAACAAAGGCCAGAAACCATGGAAGTCTGTAAATGATCTTGCTTGAAATGAAGCCTAAGAGTGTGAATCTGAAACAGTGATCCATAAAACTATCCACATTGCTCCTATGAACAATATCCTAATGAAAGTTCAGTGCTGAATCTAAAACTAACAGCCAAAACTAAACATTCTCCCTAAGTTTCTTATGTCATGAATTTTGTCATAGTAATGAGAATTCTAAACCGTGGAGTACAAGAGTCATCCTTCTAATCACACAAACACCAATATCAGTCAGATAGGAATGGTTTACTGAACATACTGCCGTTGTTACGCCTTTATTTCCAAGTTCTTCTTGAGTTCAGTTCTGTCTAACAGGTTTTTCTTAAGTTTAGTTCTGTCTAAATATTTCTTTTCTCTCTCTTAGTTTTTTTATGTTGGCTTATAGTTTCTTACTTATTCTACTCTACATTCTCTAATCTTGCTCTCTCATGCTACTTTGGTGTAACAATCTATTACTCCCAAAGCCTTTTTCCCTAGTGATTTATGTCCCAATATGATCTTTCCTAGTCTTTTGGATCTTTTTTAGGAGAATAAATCCCATGTATTTTCCAAGCTTCATTTTTTTTAAACAAAAGTTCACTAGAAGTTCAAATAAATTGAATAAGAAGTGTACAATTGAGAATGGTTATATTCATGATCATTAAGAGTAATTATCTGCCTAAACATACATTATTTGTCACAAATTATACAGGTTCAGGGAAAGTTAAAAGAAAACTTTTGTAGCTACATTTTCAGTGAAATTTTGTATAGATAAATCTGGTCAATATTTAATCTTCTATACTTGCACCTATAGTAAATTGTTAGTTCCCTTTATATGACCTTTGGTTAATGGTTTGACAAACTCTTGAGATGTGCTCTTAAGTTGCAGATGCCTCCTTCCTATCTCAGGAGAAATTAACTGGTGATACTTGAAGACTGACACATTTCTCAATGCAGTTTTGAAATCACCAAGGATTTAATCATAGTCCTATTATAAAAGAGCTTAATAGTTACTAATATAATTTTAGGAATTTTTATAGGTTATCTTTAATAATTAAGAAGTAATCAAAAGGTTTGGCTAATACTTAGTGATTGTTATACATATTTAATAATAACAGATATCACATATTAATAGCAGGAATATTTCCTAAAGTAAAATTATCCACATCCTTAATGAAAGATGAAAATCCATCTTAAATTTCAATCAATGGTGGAACTATCTCAGGAAGATCACCTGCTAGTTTTCAGTTTCTTCTAGATAGCTTCTGGCTCCAAAATCTACTGATGATCAAATGAGATAGCCAGGCATTTGGACTGAGTAACTACTGAATTCCTGGACTTTCTATACATAGCCAGAATTTTTGGATTATCTGAGCTTCACCCTGTAATCATGCCCAGAAATTTATTTATACATACATAGACAGATTCATTTTGTAAGTTATGTTAGAGAATCCTGATTAATACAATATCTTTTCTTTCTTTCCATGTGTGCAAATGTGCATGAGTTAATGAAATGTTCATGCACATCTGCGTATGTGGAGAACACAGATTGTCATATGTCTTCTTAAATTGATTTTCACATCACCACCACTACCACCACCATCATCACCATCATCATCGTCACCATCCCCATAATCATCACCATCATATCCAGCATCTCTCACTGAAGAGGAAGCTTGCTAATTCTGATAGATTGAGTGACCTTCAATGCCCAAATATCCTCCAATCTCTGCTTTCTAGGGCTAGGATTTTGGATAAATATCACCAGTTCCTCCTTTGTTGTGTGTTTGGGGTGAAAAAAAAAACAGGTACCCAAACTTGCACAGCAAGGTATCTACTGACTAAGCCATTCCACAGCCTGCAGATATTAGTTTCTAGAGAATATATTATGATAATGTAGTCTATTTCTTTTTTACTAACAGTGAACATCATTTCCTTTGGTTGGCACTTGTACTTTAAGACTCAGTATCTTCTCACCTTTCTTAATTTGATATTAAGTGGTTATGAGACTGTATGAGCTTTCATCCTAATGTACAAAATCATGAAAGTAGAACCAGGGTTATGCTCAGGGCAGAATGATAAAGGCAGAAAGCATACCATACCTAGTGAAGGCATAAGTCTTTTTTTTTTTAAGGCATAAGTCTTGATCCAACCACTCTGCCCTTACTTAACCATTCATTTCAAGACTGCTTTGTCTGTCATTGTTTTGGGGGAATCTGTTTTTACCAATGCATCTTTGGAAAACATGTAAGAATTCAATATTCACTAAACTTATATCTGTTTTGGGTTTATGAATGTATATATATATATATATATATATATATATATATATATATATATGAATGAGAAATGTATAAAACACACACACACACACACACACACACACACACACACACACACACACACACACGACGTCCATTCGTTTTTACAGCTGAAAACATGAAAACACGAGGACAGAGAATGTGACTCCTCAGGAGCTATTCATTATTTTGAGATAGTCTCTAAGACTTATGTCTTCATGAGCAGGCTATCCTGGCTATACTTGAGTTCCAGGTGAGCTTAGACGTACCTAGTCTTCCTGTCTATATATTCTTAGAATGGGGAATGTAAGTACCACCTAGCCAAACTGATTGCTAGGTACTGGGAATCAAACTGAGGCACTTATACATGCATAGAAAGTAAATTTTGCCAACTGAGTGATTACCCAGCCATCCAATAATTTACATTTAATAACTAATAACTAAATTGCATATTTGGATATTCTGCATTATTTTTAATTAAAATTCATTCTAATTTTATAGATTATTAAATCTTATTTTTAAATTTTGCAAATAATTTTTTTTCATCTTCATTAAATTGGGTATTTCTTATTTACATTTCAAATGTTATTCACTTTCCTGGTTTCCAGGCCAAAATACCCCTAGCCCCTCCTGCTCCCCTTCTATATGGGTGTTCCCCTTCCCACCCTCCCCCATTACTGCCCTCCCCGCAAAAATCCTATTCACTGGGGGTTCAGACTTGGCAGGATCAAGGGCTTTCCCTTCCACTGGTGTCCTTACTAGGCTATTCATTGCTACCTATGCAGATGGAGCCCAGGGTCAGTCCATGTGTAGTCTTTGGGTAGTGACTTCGTCCCTGGAAGCTCTGGTTGGTTGGCATTGTTGTTCATATGGGGTCTCAAGCCCCTTCAAGCTCTTTCAGTCCTTTCTAAGATTCCTCCAATGTGGGTCTCGTTCTCAGTTCAGTAGTTTAATGAGCCTGAGTTATAGGCTGTATTTAGGGTGGAAAAGTCGAGGCCAGCCATGGGCTACCCAAGGGGAGTATCACACTCCACAGTTGTCTCAGCCTCCTCACAACGGAGGCGGTGGTAATGGATTGAGACCTGTTTGGTAGCTGAATCCACCTGGGCCTTGATAAAATCAGTTAACTTTCTAAGCACCCATGGGCCAAAGGAGATGAGTAGCAGGAGTCCTATAAAGGGACCCAGGATACCGGGTAGAAGAGTGGTGAGTAGGGGAGAGGCAGAAAACCAAGTTTTATACCAGGCTTCACTCTTTTCTCTTTCCTTTTGTCTCTTTTGTAGACTTTCTCTAACTTTTTGTAGGCTGTTTTCTACTAATCCTGTCTTATCAGCATAAAAGCAACACTCCTCTTTGAGGGCTGCACAGAGCCCTCCCTGTTGGAGAAAGAGAAGATCTAATCCCCTTCTATTTTGTAGAACAACCTCAGCCAAGGAAGCGACTGAATCTTTAAGATAGGTTATTCCTTGTTGAAGCTCACTGATGTCCCTGTCTATGGAGGCACTGAGCTGATGATAACTCTGTTGGGAGTTGATCAGGGAGGCAACCCCAGTTCCTGTCCCCACAGCTGACAGGCCTAGGAGAACTGCCAGAATCACAGTGGTGATGGGTTCTCTCTTCTTACACATGGAGGTGCCTCTTTCCCAGAACTGCAGGAACTTAGAGGAGTCATGAATAGTTAATCTTGGAAAAAGAAGGACAAGGACACAATAATCTTTTCCTGTCAAAAAGGCAGATGTTACCACAGAAGGTGTTAAGCCTGCCGAGCAGGCAAAATAAATGCCCTTAGAGGCAGCAAAGTAGTTGGTCTGCATGGTAACCACCAAAGTCTTATTGCAAGTAAGTGTGGGGGGCAGGTAGGCGGAATAATATGGGGTCCTAATAGACAGAGGTCAATTCCAGAGACCTGTGAGAGCATTATTTTTGGTTCAGAATTTGCTGACCAGTGTAGGGAATTGGTCTCATTAGTAAAGGTGAGGTTCCCAAAAGTTGCTAGTCCCTCGTAAAAGGGAGGGGAGGAGTGATAACAGATCCAGCAATCATCTATAGCTATAGTAGAATTAATATTGGCAAGGGCTGGTAAGGAGCTATTAAGCATTTCTTTGAGCATATTAACAGTAGAGGGGTGGCCATCAGGGAATGCCCGCAGGGGCTCCATAATTTACAGGAACCGAGAGGGACCAAACCTGTGGAGGAATGGGCGAGAAAGAGGAGCGAGACCAAGCAGTGTCCTTATCAAGGTCTGTTTATTGAGAGTACTGTACAGCATTTAAAGCTCTGAAGCAGGAATTGAAGCTCAGGGTGGGCGGAGTACTGGGAAATGCGCAAGGACATAAGGCAAATCACTAAACCCCAAGATGTTCTTCTTAGACAATGAGGCAACTGTCTTTCACGAACCTGTTCTTTCTTTGAAAAGGTCAAGTTCTTCTCAGGAATCTGCTCAGGGCAGGGCTTTAGCTTTGCCTAGTCCAGGAGTCCAGTCCCGGACACTTCTTGAGGTTGATGTGTTCTGTGCATCTAGGAAAATTCGACCATTTGGGTTAATATCCACTTATCAATGAGTGCATACCTTGTGGGTTTTTCTGAGACTGGGTTACCTCACTCAGGATGATATTTTCTAGTTCCATCCATTTGACTATGAATTTCATAAAGTCATTGCTTTTGATAGTGGGGTAGTATTCCACTGTGTAGATGTAACTCATTTTGTGTGTCCATTCCTCTGTTGAAGGGCATCTGGGTTCTTTCCAACTTCTGGCTATTATAAATAAGGCTGCTAAGAATATAGTGGAGCACGTGTCTTTGTTATTGGTTGGAGCATCTTTCGGGTATATGCCAAAGAGAGGAATGGCTGGGTCCTCAGGTAGTGCAATGTCCAATTTTCTAAAGAAACTCCAAACTGATTTCCAGAATGGTTGTACCAGTCTGCAATCCATCTAACAATGGAGGAGTGTTCCTCTTTCTCCACATCCTCGCCAGCATTTGCTGTCCCTAGAGATTTTGATCTTACCCATTGTGACTGGTGTGAGGTAGAATCTCAGGGTTGTTTTGATTTGCATTTTCTTTATGACTAACGATATTGAATATTTCTTTAGGTGCTTCTCAGCCATTCGGCATTCCTTAGCTGTGAATTCTTTGTTTAACTCTGAACCCCATTTTTTACATAGGGTTATTTGTCTCCCTGCAGTCCAACTTCATGAGTTCTTTGTATATTTTGGATATAAGCCCTCTATCTGTTGTAGGATTGGTAAAGATCTTTTCCCAATCTGTTGGTTGTTGTTTTGTCCTAACAACAGTGTCCTTTGCCTTACAGAAGCTTTGCAGTTTTATGAGAACCCATTTGTCGATTTTTGATCTTGACCATAAGCCATTGGTGTTCTGTCTAGGAAATTTTCTACACTGCTCATGTGTTTGACACTCTTTCCCAGTTTTTTTCTATTGCTTTGAGTGTATCTGGTTTGATGTAGAGGTCCTTGATCCACTTGGACTTAAGCTTTATACAGGGTGATAAGCATGGATCGATCTGCATTCTTCTACATGCTGACCTCCAGTTGAACCAACACCATTTGCTGAAAATGCTATTGTTTTTCCACTGGATGGTTTTGGCTCCTTTGTGAAAAATCAAGTGATCATAGGTGTGTTGGTTTATTTCTGGGTCTTCAATTCTATTCCACTGGTTGATCTGCCTGTCTCTGTACCAATGCCATTCAGTTTTTATCACTATTGCTCTGTAATACTCCTTGAGTTCAGGGATAGTGATTCCCCAGGAAGTCCTTTTATTGCTGACAATAGTTTTAGCTATCCTGGGCTTTTTGTTATTCCAGATGAATTTGCAAATTGTTCTGTCTAACTCTATGAAGAATTGGATTGGTATTTTGATGGGGATTGTATTGAATCTGTAAATTGCTTTTGGTAAAATAGACATTTTTAATATAATAATCCTGTCAATTCTTGAGCATGGGAGATCTTTCCACCTTCTGAGATCTTGAAGTTCTTATGATACAGTTCTTCCACTTACTTGTTTAAAGTCACACCGAGGTGTTTGATATTACTTCAGACTATTATGAAGGGTGTCATTTCTCCAATTTCTTTCTTGCTAAATACTCTTTTGTGTAGAGGAAGGTTGCTGATTTATTTGAGTTAATTTTTTTCCCAGCCACATTGCTGAAGGTGTGTTTCCCGTTTAGTAGTTCTCTGGTGGAAATTTTGGGATCACTTAAATATACTCTCATATCATCTGCAAATAGTTATATTTTAACTTCTTCCTTTCCCATCTGTATCCCTTGGATCTCTTTTTATTTTCTGATTGCTCTGGTTAGGACTTTGAGAACTATATTTAATAAATAGGGAGAGAGGGGGCAGCCTTGTCTAGTCCCTGATTTTAGTGGGATTGCTTCAAGTTTCTCTCCATTTATTTTAATATTAGCCACTGGTTGCTGTATATGGCTTTTACTATGTTTAGGTATGGGTCTTGAATTCCTGTTCTTCCCAGGACTTTTATCATGAAGGGGTGTTGAATTTTGTCAAATGCTTTCTCAGCATCTAATGAAATGATCATGTGGTTTTTATATTTGTTTGTTTATATAGTAGATTACATTGATGGTTTTCTATATATTAAACCATCCCTGCATACCTGGGATGAAGCCTACTTGATCATGATGGATGATTGTTTTGATGTGCTCTTGGATTCAGTTTGCAAGAATTCTATTAATTATTTTTGCATCGATATTCATAAGGGAAGTTGGTCTGAACTCTTTTTCTTTATTGGGTCTTTGTGTGGTTTAAGTATATGGGTAATTGTTGCATAATAGAAGGAATATATTTGTGCTCTATCTGTTTCAATTTTCTGGAATAGTTTGGATAGTATTGGTATGAGGTCTTCTATGAAGGTCTGATAGAATTCGGCACTGAACCCATCTGGATTTGGGCTCTTTTCAATTGGGAGACTTTTAATGACTGCTTCTATTTCTTTAGGAGTTATGGGGTTGTTTAAATGGTTTATCTGTTCCTGATTTAACTTTTTTTAAAATACTTAATAGAATTCTTGGAAACCGAATCCAAGAGCACATCAAAACAATCATCCATCATGATCAAGTAGGCTTCATCCCAGGTATGCAGGGATGGTTTAATATATGGACAACCATCAATGTAATCTACTGTATAAATAAACAAAGATAAAAACCACATGATCATTTCACTAGATGCTGAGAAACATTTGACAAAATTGAACACCCATTAATGAAAAAAGTCCTGTAACTGGTATCTGTCTAGGAAATTGTCCATTTCCTCCAGATTTTCAAGTTTTCTTGTATATAGGCTTTTGTAGTAGGAGCTGATGAATTTTTGAATTTCCTCTGAGTCTGTTGCTATTACTCCCTTTTCATTTCTGAATTTTTTAATTTGGACACACCCTCTGTGTCCTCTGGTTAGTCTGGCTAAGGGTTTATCTATCTTGTGAGTTTCTCAAAGAACCAGCTTTTGTTTCTCCTGTTTCTTTGTATAGTCCTTTTTGTTTCTACTTGGTTAATATCAGCTCTCAGTTGATTATTTCCTACCTTCGACTCCTCCAGGGTGTATTTGCTTCTTTTTGTTCTAGAGCTATTAGGTGTCCTGTCAAGCTGCTGATACATGATCTCTACTTTTTCTTTCTGCAGGCACTCAGGGTTTTCCTCTTATCAGAGCTTTCATTGTGTCCCTTTAGTTTGGGTATGTTGTACCTTTATATTCATTAAATTCTAAGAAGTCTTTAATTTCTTTCTTTATTTCTTCCTTGACCAGGTTATCATTGTGTAGAGCATTGTTCAACTTCCATGTATATGTGGGTGTTCTTTCCTTATTGTTGTTAAGACCAACTTTAGCCCCTGGTGGTCTGATTTGACTCATGGGATTATTTCTACCTTTCTGTATCTATTGGGGCCTGTTTTGGAATAGATTATATGGTCAATTTTGGTGAAAGTACCATGAGGTGGTGAGAAGAAGGTATATCCTTTTGTTTTAGGATAGAATGTTCTATAAATATCTTTTAAGTCCATTTGTTTCATGACTTCTTTTAGTCTGTCTATGTCTCTGTTTAATTTCTGTTTCCATGATCTGTCCATTGATGAGAGTGTGAGTGATGTAATCTCCTACTATTACTGTGTGAGGTGCAATGTGTGCATTGAGCTTTAGTAAGGTTTCTTTTTCTATGTAGGTGCCCTTGTATTTGGAGCATAGATATTTAGAATTGAGAGTTCATCTTGGTGGATTTTTTTTTTTTGATGAATATGAAATGTCCTTCCTTCTCTTTTTTGATGACGTTTGGTTGAAAATCTATTTTATTCAATATTACAATGGGAATTCCAGCTTGCTTCTTCAGACTATTTGCTTGGAAAGTTATTTTCCAGCCTTTTACTCTGAGGTAGTGTCTGTCTTTCTCTCTGAGGTGTGTTTCCTGTAGGCATCAATATGTTGGGTCCTTGTTTCATATCCAGTTTGTTAACCTGTGTATTTTTATTGGGGAATTGAGTCCATTGATTTTGAGAGATATTAGGGAATAGTGATTGTTGCTTCCTGTTATCTTCGTGCTTGGAGGGGGATTATGTTTGTGTTGTTTTCTTCTCTTTGGCTTGTTGCAAAAAGATTAAGTTTTTGCTTTCTCTAGGCTGTAGCTTGCTGCCTTGTGTTGGGCTTTACAATTTAATATCCTTTGTAGGGCTGTATGTTTTGAAATACATTGTGTAAATTTGGTTTTGTCATGGAATATCTTGGTTTCCCCATCCATGTTCAGTGAGAAATTTGCTGGATACAGTAACCTGGACTGGCATTTATCTTCTCTTAGGGTCTATATGACATCTTTCCAGGATCTTCTGGCTTTCATAGTCCCTGGTGAGAGTTCAGGTATAATTCTGATAGTCTGTCTTTATGTTACTTGACCATTTCCCTTTACTGCTTTTAACATTCTTTCTTTTTTTTGTGCATTTGGAGTTTTGCCTATTATGTGATAGGAGGAGTTTCTTTTCTGATCCAATCTATTTGGAGTTCTGTAGGCTTCTTGTATGTTTATGGGCATCTCTTTCTTTAGGTTAAGGAAGTTTTCTTCTATGGTTTTGTTGAAGATATTTACTTTTCCTTTGATTTGGGAGTCTTAACTCTCTTCTATACCTGTTATCCTTAGGTTTGATCTTCTCATTGTGTCCTGGATTTCCTGGATGTTATGAGCCAGTAGCTTTTTCCATTTTACATTATCTTTGACAGTGTGTCAATGATTTCTATGGAATCTTCTGTTCCTGAGATTCTCTCTTCTATCTCTTGTATTCTGTTGGTGATTCTTGTATCTACAGCTCCTTGTCTCTTACTTTGGCTTTCTATATCCAGTGTTTTCTCCCTTTGTGCTTTCTTTTTTGCTTCTATTTCCATTTTCAATTCCTTCGCCTGCTTGATTGTGTTTTCCTGTAATTCTTTCTGGGATTTTTGTGTTTCCTCTCTAATTGCTTGTACCTGATTACTTGTGTTTTCCTGCACTTCTCTAAGGGAGTTCTTTAGGTCTTTCTTAACTTCCTCCATCATTATCATCAAATGTGATTTTAAATCTAGGTTTTGCTTTTCTGGTGTGTTTGGATATTCGTTGTTTGCTTTGGTGGGAGATTTGGGCTCTGATGATGCCACATAGTCTTGGATTCTGTTGCTTGTGTTCCTGCGCTTCCCTCTTGCCATCAGGTTGTCTCTGGTGTTACGTTGTTCTGCTATTTCTGACAGTGGCTATACCGTGCTATAGGCCTGTGTATCAGGAATGCTATAGATCAGTTTTCCTGTTTTCTTTCAGACAGTTATGGGAACAGAGGGTTCACATTTCAGGACTGTAGTCGTTCTTGTCTACTGGTTTTCAGCTGTTCCTCTGGTCATGTGTCATGAGTCGACCAGTCAGGTCACTTGGATCAGAAAAGTTGGTCCTACCTCTGGTCTCAGGCCTGAATTCACTCATCAGGGCTGGGTTCCAGCTGTCTGTGTGGTCAATAACCGGAAGTGCATGCCCGTCCTTCTCTGGGGTCCCTGTGCACAGGGGACCCAGATGGTGCTAGGTGTTTTCCTCTAGAGTCAGAAATGTGGGCAGAGAGTAGTCTTTTTTGGTTTCCCAGGCGTGTCTGCCTTATTATTTATATTATTTCATAAGTTTGAAGCCTAGGACAAAATTTCAAAACCAGTGAAGAGTTATATTAAAATAGATTTCACAGCTGGTCAATGTTTGTAGTGTGTTAACTTAGGTAAGTTTTAATTGGTCTTAAGAACACTTTGAATTTCACCAGAACTAGCTTTAACTTACACCCTTTTTTCTAGGTGTCTGAAATTAGTCAATTTCTAGATAAATAAAGAAAAGTCAAACAACCAAACAATAAATCCTCTGCCAATGTTCTCTTCAGTCCACTGCTGTGGAATAAGGAAATGAAAGAAATAAAAACAGTATGTCAGAGGGAATTTTCATGGTAAGATGAGAAGAAACATCTTCATAAACTGTACAGGGGCTCTCTGAAAGACCAAAGAAATGATATCAGCAACACATAACTTTGTGAAACAATGTTTTTATTGTGATTACTTACCAAATTATAAATGAATGCTTTTTACAAAAGCACAGAGGACTCAAAGGCAGCCACATGAATGTTCGTGTTAGCATAGGTAAAAACAGAGAATCTACAGCTTTGTGTCTCTCTGCATAAATTGAAGGCAGTTGGAGAGATGTGATTACTGGTTATATAAATGAAGGAAGAGATGGGTCTTGGAACTCTGTTAAGTTTCATGGACTGCATGAGATATGTGAGTGACCTCTTTTCTGAATGTGAAGATCTACTCATTAAAATTTTCTGATTCTTAATAATTTATCACAAGGGTACAATGTTTCAAAATGAATTAAATTGCTACACAACTCAACATTCTGTTTAGTGTAATTTGTTTTTCTTCTGCTTTCCTTGTCTTGGACTTGCATCAGGAATCTATGTAGGCTAGAGACGTTGGCTGTGAGTGTTATTATCCATTTTGAGATTGGCCTGGGCAACTTTTGTCAGCTGATATCATCAGTGAACATGCCTTTCCTTTGTGAACAATTTTGTTTTGTATTTACTTTCTGTACCTGAATCTAGATATGAGCATAAGGAAAAAGTGGAATTGAGATTCCTTCATGGTGAGTGAATCCACTAGCAATTCTTCTTGAATCATGAAACCAATGACTGCCAGACCTCATGTATGTTCTGTTGAGTGATGTCACTCAGCCTGATATCCTACTTGATGTCCTTCGTGTCTTGTGGGATGAGTTTTCAGTAAGATTTCTGTGTCTAGACCTTGTGATCTTAGCGGTTCCCACTCATACTTTTCATGGTCAACACCTTAACTTCTTTGCCTTATTTTATGTTTTATCAATATATTTATCAGTTTCTTTGCTGTTTCTCCCATGACTGCTTTATCATTCCTAACATCTATAGGTATTTCAAGTGAATTTCCTTATCCATATCTTAAAATTTCTATAAAAGAGGAGAGAAGAAATACATTATTTTCATTTTGGGTTTGGATTGACCACACAATTGTTTCTAAATTCATCAGTTTACTTGTGAATTTCATAATTTCATTTTTCTTAGTAGTGGAAAAATATTGCATTGGCCAAAAAGCACATTATTAAATTATCCACTCACCAAATAATGAGTGATTAATCAATTTTCAATTTCTGTCTACTGTGTATAAAGCATAAATGAGCATAGATGAGCAAGTACATCTATAGTAGATATCAAGTCCTTTGAGTATATATCCTAGCTGGTCCTTTTGATAGATCTATTTCTAGTTTTAGGAGAAATCTAAACACTACTTTCCAAATTAGCTATACCAGTTTACACTCCCATCACCAGGGTATAAAATCTTATTCCCAAAAAATCCATTCAGAGAAGTTACAGGTTACAAAACTAAGAGAGGCACACATGCAACCCTGATACTCTTACCCTCTGTTTCTCTCTCTCTCTCTCTCTCTCTCTCTCTCTCTCTCTCTCTCTCTCACACACACACACACACACACACACAAATAAATAAAACACAACACACACATGCACACTTACATCAGTAGTCTTACTGTTTTAAGCATATTCAGAAAATCAGGAGAGCAATGGCAATGACAATACCTTGTAAAAAATCCTGGTAGATTTAACTAAGAAACTGCTAGTTTTATGTAACAAAAGACTCAATATATCATAGAAATTTACCGAGACAAAACACAAGATGATTGCAAGGTCTTTCATGCCTATACTGATCTTCTGGAGTAATATTGTGAAAATGGTCACCACATCATATATAAGATAAAGATTCAAAGCAAATTTCTACCAAAATTATGTAATTATTCACAAAAAATTGAAAGAAACAGTAAATCTCATATGGAAATATGAAAATTAAAACACAGGAAAGCCAAAACAGTCCTAAAACTGTCAGAGAGTAGACATAATACTATCCCAGATTTGAAATTATACTACTGGGTTGTGCAAAAAAAAAAGAAGACTGTTTAATTATTAATTGAATTGAGGGCCCACATATAAGTTCACAGTCTTGGAACTATGTGAATTTTTACAATATGTTAGAAAATACACCCTGGAATTCACAGTATTTTTTAACATGTAGATCTAGTCAAGTTAGACAGCAGTATGAACAAAAATCAAAACTATATACACATATTTCATCCTGAACAAAACTCACTTCCAAATGATCAAGGCTCTTAGCATAAGGCAATGTATCTAAGAGAGGATAAAAAGAGAATGCTTTGAACATATGCATGTAAAGAGGCATTTCCTGAATAGCAACTTGTTGCTGGAAGCACGGGGAATAACAGCTGATGAATGATATCATTTTAAACTAAAATGCTTGTATGTGGCACTGGTCATTATTCAAATGAATGGACAGGCAGCCTACAGGAAGAGGAAACATAGTTTCTACTTGTATCTCTGAAAGGGGGTCAGTATCTAAAATATACAAAGAACTTACAAAACTACATATCATGGAAACAAACAAACAAACAACAAAAATAGATGAAGCATCGGGCAAACAGAAATTAAATGAAGAGCTCTAAATAAGAAACAATAATGGGAAGAAATATGATATCTTCATCACCTTTAGCCAGCAAGTAATGCAAATTTAAATAACATTTGATTTTATCTAATCATAGTGAAAAAGGCAAGACAAGGAATAAATGAATGAAAAACATAAGGCAAACCAAATGACAAGAGAAGGGTGCACAATTGTGGAGATATTTAGGTTCATTCTTACATTTTTTTGTTTCTGTATTTTTTCCCTTAAACATTCTTTACAAGCTCTGACATTCCTCCATAAGAGACAATGTGACACAATTCCTGCCCCTTCAGCATCTCTAGGTCATAGATCTCCATGGTCCCCATGTAAGCTCATGACTACTGTAGGCCTGAAACTAATCTACTATCTCTTCTATTTTACCTTCAATCTTTCTATCTGGGGAATATATATCCTTCAATACTCTGACCTACTCCATAATAAATGAAACAGATACAGCTTCAGGAATAAAAAATGTAGGTGGTCATGAGGCTATGGAGAAAGAAATCAGGCCATCTGATTAGCCACCAGGACCAGGGGAAAGATCTAGACTATATAAGCACAAAGGCAATAAAAACCTATATGGTTATTTTTAGTAATATTTCATAGCCATACTTTTCATTGATTTTGAAATTATGATGTGATCCATGTATCCTCTAGTCCAATGACTGCTCTATAAATTAGCAAGGGTAAACTTGGGGAAATCAAAGATATAGAATTACAGTGGTCTCATGAAAAGATACAGAGAGGAAAAGAAGAAATCTATAAAAATAAGCAAATGATAGATGACTTATAAGAAAAAGTCTTGTATATTATCTTGATATAAATAGTATTAGAAGGAGTGTAATGTGAGCTATAGAATTGGTAAGAGAGCAAACAAAGATTGGAGAATTGAAACATGATATATAAGTATATAAAAGTACTGCATTATCCTAGCTACTTGAAGGATTGGACATAATATTGCATTGAGAAACATTAGAGAAAGCTAGCTGAATTACTTGCATAAATTTTATAAGAAATGTTTTCACCTAACCTAAGATCTTTTTTTAACATGAAAAGAGCTGCTAAAGACTGCTGTCTGCTGTACAGGAAACAACAAGGGCCATCTATGCCTAGCTACCCTTGAAGAACAGGCTCTGCAAACATATTAGAAAAAATGTTTTGGCTTTGTGTTTAGTTTGTTTTTAAAAAATGGAATTAATGATCCAGGACTCATAGAATTATGTAAATTCAAGAATTTCCAAAAATAATACTAAACAAATACTTAACGATATAATTATAGTAAGTAAGAGATAATGTTGATGCTCTCTATTTGACAAAAGCAAAGAATGGGAATGGAGAATGATAAAAGAATGAAAAGGGAGTAGGAAGAAAGGAGAAGAAAGAAGAATGCTAACAAGCTTCTGGCAAAGAGAGAGCATGTGAACTGACAGCTTACACCTGCTGCTGACTTTGAATCATTATTAAATTACTGCTGCTCCCATTCCCCACTTTCTCAGGACCCTCTTCATACTGAGGATGGACCTAAGAATCTTTAAAATCACAGTATAAATTGGTTTGGTCTTCCTTCGAACCTGTCCTAAGTCAGACTATTCCTGTTGATGGATGATGATATCAGCATTCAAAGCTTTCTTGTTACAGATATTGGTTAGGATGATCATATTTTATATTCCTACATCTTTTAGTATAGGTCAAAATTAATAAATTGTAAATCATATGAGATAGAATAAAAGTGGCAAATCCACTGCCAGTGAACAGGCAAGAGTGAGAGAGATCCCATACTGCTCAGTGAAGGTCAAAGTCAAATATCTCCAGTAAAAACATGTGAATTTTAAATTTGTAACATTGTCTCAATGGTGTAGAACATAGACATGTATACTTTTAAATCCAGCACTGTAAACACAGAAGTGCATGGTCCTCTGTGAGTTCAAGTTCAGCCTGGCTTGTCGTATATCCAGATGTCATTTTTATTTATTATGTATAAATACACTCTAGCTGTCTTCTGACAAACCAGAAGATGACATCACATCTCATTACAGATGGTTGTGAGTCACCATGTGGTTGCTGAGATTTTAACTCAGGACCTCTGGAAGAGCAGTCATCAGACCCTTAACTCCTGAGTCATTTCACCAGCCCTCCTGTAGGCATTTATAAGTAAACCATACATTGATTTGTGCTATGTTCATTAAAAATAAACAATATAATTTGGTCTTTTGGCAGTAGCTAGTTTTTCATTTTATTAATGATAA
Source organism: Rattus rattus (assembly GCF_011064425.1). Classification (NCBI taxonomy): domain Eukaryota; kingdom Metazoa; phylum Chordata; class Mammalia; order Rodentia; family Muridae; genus Rattus; species Rattus rattus. The sequence continues at coordinate 19,607,010 of NC_046164.1, forward strand.
GCTCAGTTTATTATCATTAATGTTTCAAATATGATAATCAACAAAAACCTACAACAAATCACTGTTCACTAGAGGATTGATCTATAAATCTATGGACGAAAAGTATAACGTACTACAGAAATAGAGCTACAAAGACACTAGTCAAAAAAATATTCGAAGTGTTGGCAAGATGGCTTAGAGGGTAAAGTCACTTTGTATCAAGCTTACCAGCTGGTGTTTAATCCCCAGAACATAATGAAATAAGAGAACTGATTCAAGCTAATCATGCTCTAATCTCAATACACATACTTTGACATATAAGCTTAATCCCACACATAACGCAAAAAATGTACAGATAAATACAATATAATAAAAATGAAGATTTATTATTATAATAGTCTTTTTAAGAAAGTAAATTCTATCTTGAATTTTTTGAAACGATAAGAAAAAAATTACTAGTATAAATATAAATATTGGGATTTACACCTCATCCCTATTGTAGAACATGGGACATGCTAATTTTTTTGTAATTTTTTATTGGATATTTTTATTTATGTTTCAAATGTTATTCCCTTTCCTGGTTTCCTGCCATAAGGGCCCTATCTCACCTCATCCCCTTATTCTATGAGGGCTTTCACCCTCCCCTATCAGGCTCCTTTCCATTCCCTCTGATATTTCCAGCTTTGGCTGGAGCAAGGGCATTTCCTTTCAGTAGTACCCAACAACTCCACCTTCGCTACATATGCAGCTCAAGATATGGATCTATCCATGTATAGCCTTTGGGTTGAGGTTTCATCCCTGGGGGGTCTGGTTGGTTGGTATTGTTGTTCTTACAGAGGTGGAAGCCCCTTCAGCTCCTTCAATCCTTTTCCTAATTCCTCCAATGTTTAACACGTTCTCAGTTCAATGGTTTGCTGCTAGCATTCACTTCTGTATCACTCAGGCTCTGGCTGCATCTCTCAGGAGACAACTATATCAGGGTCCTGTCAGTATGCACATCATGGGTTCATTAATCTTTTCTAGTTTTGGTGGGTGTGGGTATATGTGTGTGTATGAGGGGAGATAGGGGCCTTATGGCAGGAAACCAGGAAAGGGAATAACATTTGAAACATAAATAAAAACATCCAATAAAAAATTACAAAAACTAGGTGTTTTAGAAATCATTTAACATGTGTAAAACAGGTAATATTCCAGGTAAATAAATAGAATAGCCATTCCTTCAGTCACTGCTCAAAACTTTGTCTAGAAATCCCCATCTATGAATATTTTTGTTCCCCATTTTAAGAAGTACTGAAGCATCCAAAGGTTAGTCATCGTTTTTCTTGAGCTTCATGTGGTCTGTGAATTATATCGTGCATAATCCAAGGTTTTGAGCTAATACCCAATAATCAGTCAGTATATAGCATGTGTGTTTTTCTGTAATTGGTTTAGCTCACAGAGGATGATATTTTTTAATTCCATCCATTGTCCTATGAATTTCATAAAGTCATTGTTTTTGATAGCTGAGTCGTATTTCATTATGTATATGTACCCCATTTTCTATAACAATTACTCTGTTTAAACGAATCTGGGTAATTTCCAACTACTTGCTGTTATATATAAGGTTGCTATGAACATAATGGAGCATGTGTCTGTATTGTATGTTGGAACATTTTTTGGGTATATGACCAAGAGTCATTGTGCTCAGGTATGGCAATCTCTAATTTTCTGAGAAACGTCCAGAATGATTTGTACAGTGGTTTTACCATTTTGTAATCCCACAAACAATGGAGGAGGGTTTCTCTTTCTCCATATCCTTGCCAGCATCTGATGTCAAATGAGTTTTTGATCTTAACCATTCTGACTGGTGTGGGTTGGAATCTCAGGGTTGTTTTCATTTGTTTTTCCCTGATGACTAAGAGTATTGAGCATTTCTTTAGGTATTTATCAGCCATTTGCTATTCCTCAGGTGAGATTTCTTTGTTTAACTCTGTACCCCATTTTAATGAGGTTATTTGGCTCCCTACAGGCTAACTTCTAGAGTTATATATTTCTAGAGTTTTTACATTTTGGATATTAATTCTCTATCAGATGTAGGATTTGTAAAGATCTTGTCCAAATAAGTTAGTTGTCGTTTTGTCATAATGACAGTGTCCTATGACTTACAGTGGACTTGCAGTTTTATGAGGTCCCAATTGCTGCATCTTGATCTTAGAGCATAAATCATTGGTGTTTTGTTCAGGAAAATTTCCCCAGTGCTCATGTGTCCAAAGCTCTTACCCACTTTTTCTTCTATTAGTTTGAGTGTATCTGGTTTGATGTGTAGGTCATTGATCCACTTGGACTTAAGTTTTGTACAGGGTGATAAGAATGGATAGATTTGCATTTCCTCTGTATGATGACCTCCAGTTGAAACAGTACCATTTGGTCAAATGCTGTCTTTTTTTCTATTGGATGGTTTTAGCACCTTTGCACCTTTGTCAAAGATCAAGTGACCATAGGTGTGTAGGTTCATTTCTCAGTCTTCAATCCTATTGCACTGAGCTACCTGCCTGTCTCTTTACCAATACCATACAATTTTATCACTATTGTTCTTTAATACAGTTTGAGGGCAGGGCTGGTGATTCCCCATGAATACTTTTATTTTTGAGGATAGTTTTCACTCTCCTGAGTTTTTTGTTATTCCAAATGAATTTGCAAATTGCTCTAACTCTGGGAAGAATTGAGTTGGAATTTTGATGGGGATTGCTTTGAATGTATAGATTGCTTTGGGCAAAATGACCATTTTTACTATATTAATAATGCCCATCCATGTGCATAGGTGTTCTTTCCATCTTCTGAGATCTTCAATTTCTTTCCTCAGAGACTTGAAGTTCTTGTCTTACAGATTTTTCACTTACTCGATTAGTCTCATCGAGGTATTTTATGTTATTTGTGACTATTATGAAAGGTGTCACTTCCCTAATTTCTTTCTCAGCATGTTTATCCTTTGAGTAGAGGAAGGCTACTGATTTGTTTGAGTTAATTTTGTACACAGCCATTTTGCTGAAGTTGTTTATGAGGCTTAGTAGTTCTCTGTTGCAACTGTAGGGGTCACTTAATTATACTATCACATCATCTGCAAATAGTGATATTTTGACTTCTTCCTTTCCAATTTGTATCCCTTTCATCTCCTTTTGTGTTCTGATTGCTCTGGCTAAAACTTCACATGCTATATTGAATAGTAGGAAGAGAGTGGGCAGCCTTGTCTAGTCCCTGATTTTAGTGGAATTGCTTCAAGTTTCTTTCCATTTAGTTTGATGTTGGCTACTGGTTTGCTGTATATTGCTTTTACTATGTTTAGGTATTCACCTTGAATTCCTGATCTTTCTAGCACTTTTATGAAGTAGGGGTGTTGAATTTTGTCAAATGCTTTCAAAACACCTAATGAAATTATCATTTTTTTCCCTTTGAGTTTATTTACACAGTGGATTACATTGATGGATTTCAATGTATTTAACCATTCCTGCATCCCTGGGATGAAGCCTACTTGATCCTGATGGATGATTGTTTTGTTGTGTTTTTGTATTCAATTTGCAAGAACTTGAGTATTTTTGCGAGGATATTCATAAGGGAAATTGGTTTGAAGTTCTCTTTCTTTGTTGAGTGTTTGAGTGTTTTAGGTATAAGCGTAATTGTGGCTTCATAGAAGGAAATGGATAGTGTTTCCTTCTGTTTCTATTTTGTGGAATAGTTCGGACAGTATTGGTATGAGGTCTTCTATGAAGGTCTGATAGTATTCTGCATTAAACCCATCTTTTCCTGCGTTCTTTTTGGTTGGCCGATTTTTAATAACTGCTTCTATTACTTTAGGAGTTATGGGGTTGTTCAGATGGTTTATCTGTTCCCAATTTAACTTTGGTACCTGGTATTTATTGAGAAAATTGTCCATTTCTCCAAGCTTTCAGGAATGTTGAATATAATCTTTTGTAGTAATAGCGGATGTTGTTTTGAATTTTCTCAGATTCGATTGTCTCCATTTTCAATTCTGAATTTGTTAATTCTGATACACTGTCTGTGCCCTTTGATTATTCTGGCTAAGAGCTTCTGTATCTTGTTGATTTCACAAGGAACCAGCTCTTGGTTTTGTTGACTCTTTGTATAGTCCTTTTTGTTTCTACTTGGTTGATTTCAGTCCTGAGTTTGATTATTTCCTGACTTTTACTCTTCTTGCGTATATTTGCTTCTTTTTTTCTAGCACTTTTAGGTGTGCTTTCAAGCTGCTACTGCATCATCTCTCCAGTTTCTTTTCAGAAGCACTCAGAGTTTTCCTCTTAGCACTGCTTTCATTGTGTCCCATAAGTTTGGGTATGTTATGCCTTCATTATCATTAAATTCTAAAAAGTCTTTGATTTCTTTCTATATTTATTCTTACACCCAGTTATCATTGAGTAGAGTGTTGTTCAACTTCCATATATATGGGGACTTTCTGTTATATTTGTTGTTATTGAAGACCAGCCATAGTCTCTTCTGATCTGATAGGATGCATGGGATTATTTCAATCTTCATGTATCTGTTGAGTCCTGTTTTATGACTAATTATATGGCCAATATTGGAAAAGGTACCATGTTGTGCTGAGTTTTATATATATATATGTTTTAGGAAGAAATGTTCTGTTAAATTCATTTGGTTTATTTGTGTCAGTTTCTCTATGTCTCTGTTCAGTTTCTGTTTCCATGGTCTTTCCTTTGATTAGAGTGGAGTGTTGAAATCTCCTACTATTATTTTGTTAGGTGCAATGTCTGCTTTGAGCGTTAGTAAAGTTGCTTTTATGAATGTAGGTGTCTTTGCATTTGGAGCATAGATATTTAGGATTGAGAGGTCACTTTGATGTTTTTTTCTTTTGATGAATATGGTGTCCTTCCTCATCATTTTTGATAACTTTTTGTTGAACATTGATTTTATTCAATATTAGAATGACTATTCCAGCTTTCTTCTTCAGAATATATGCTCTGAAAATTGTATTCCTTCCTTTTACTCTGAGGTAGTGTCTGTCTCTGTCTCTGAGGTGTATTTCTTGTGTGCAGCAAAATGCTGGGTCCTGTTTAGGGCTACAGTCTTTTAAGTGTATGTCTTTTTTTTGGGAATTGATTCCATTGTTGTTAAGAGATATTAAGGAATAGTGATTATTGTTTCCTGTTGCTTTTGTTATTAGAGGTGGAATACGGGTCTTTTTAAAAATTTGTATTTATTTATTTATTTATTTATTTATTTATTTATTTATTTATTTTATGTTTTTTGTTTGTCTCTCTTGGATTTGTTCCAAGAAGATATTTCTCTTACTTTTTCTAGGGTATAGTTTCACTCCTTGATTTAGAGTTTTCTATCTATTATACTTTGGAAGGCTAGATGTGTAGAAAGATATTGTGTAAATTTGGTTTTGTTATGGGATATTTGTTTTCTCCATCTCTGTTGAGAGTTTTGGTGGATATGGTAGCCTGGGCTGGCATTTGTGTTCTCTTAGGTTTTGTATGACATCTGCACCGGATCTTCTTCTGTTCATACTCTCTGGTGAGAAGTTGGTATAATTCTTATACATCTGCCTTTACATATCACTTGACTTATTTCCTTATGCTTTTAATATTCTTTCTTTGTTTTGTGCTTTTGTGTTTTGAGAATTATATAAAAGGAGAAATTTCTTTTCTGGTCCAATGTATTTGGAATTTTGAATGATTATTTTATGTTTATGCGTGTCTCTTTCTTTAGGTTAGAGAAGTTTTCTCCTATAATTTTGTTGAAGAAATTTACCGGCCTTTAAAATGGGTGTCTTTACTCTGTTCTATACCTATTATCCAAAGGTTTGATCTTGTCAGTCTGTCCTCGATTTCCTGGATGCTTTAGCTTAGGAACTTTTTGTATTTTACATTATCATTGAAGGTTTCCTCAAAGTTTTCAATGGTAGCATCTGCCCCTGAGATTCTCCCTTCCATCTCTTGCATTCTATTTATGATGCTTACATTTATATCACTTGATCTCTCTCCTTTGATTTCTATCTCCAGGGTTATCTCCCTTTGTGCTTTTTATTGTTTCTATTTCCATTTTTAAATCCTGGAGGGTTTTGTTCAATACTTTCACCTGTTTGGTTGTATTGTCCTGTAATTCTTTAAGAGACTTTTGTGTTTCCTCTTTGAAGGCTTCTATTTGTTTATCTGTGTTATTCTGTTTTTTTAAGGGGTTTATTTATGTCTTTCTTGAAGTCCTCTATCATCATCATGAGATGTGATTTTAAATCCAAATTTTACTTTCCCTGTGTGTTCAGATGTCGAGTATTGGATTTTGTGGGAGAGCTACCATCCGATGATGCCAAGTAGTCTTCGTTTCTGTTGCTAAGGTTACTGTGCTTACCTCTTGCCATCAGTTTGTCTCTTGTGTTATCTTGTCTTGCTGTTTCTGACAGTTGATTGACCCTCCTGAGGGCCTGTGTGTCAACACTTTTGTAGATTTGTTTTCTTTCGGCCAGATATGGGAACAGAAAGCTGCTCCTTGGTTTATGTGAACTGAAGCCTCCATGTGGGTTGTTTGGTGGAGAAGAGTTGGTCTTACCTCTGCTCTCATGTGTGTAGGCACTCCTGGCGACTGTCTTTCATATCTTAGTGCAGGCAGAAACCAGAAGTTTCCTGCCTCTGACTGCTCTTAGGTCCCAGGGCCCATAGGACACAGAGTCCACTAGACGCCTTCCTCTTGGTCAGGAATGTGGGCAGAAGTAGATGCCTCCTCTGAGCTCTCAGGATTGTCTACACTTCTGAGGTTCTAGCTGTCTCCCCTTGAGATTTGGGTGCAGGGAGTTGTGGGATCTGTTCAGTTCAGTTCTGAGTGAGGGCAAAAACCATCAGGTTCCTGCTCCTTACTGATTCCATATTCTTGCATCCAGTGGCTACTTGACAGGTTTCTCTTGGGCCAGGAATGTGAGCAGAAGTGGCGTTCTCACCTGAGCTCTCAGGATTGTCTGCACTTATGAGAGTCCAGCTGTCATTCCCCAAAAGATTTGTAAATTACTGGGATGAGGTTGACTTAATTATGATGGTTAATTCTTTTGCTGTATTCTTCACTTCTCTGTAGAAATTTTTTTATTCACTACTTTATTTTCGTAGCAAATTTTGCCTTCAGAATTTACATATTTTTGTGAATTAAAGCTAATGATTTTCTTTTATTTCAGTTTTTGTCTCATTTTTTATCAGGTTAATTTAATACATAAAAAAGAATTTAAAAGTGTTACTTCCTCTTTGAAAAAAAGAGTGTGAGGAATATTTGTGTTAAATGTACTTCAACACTTACAGGATTCTTTTTTTATTTAGTATTTTACTAAGTTTGCTTTTTTTGTGACATTTGCTAGACATTTTACAGTCTTATTACTCTTTACAATGAACAAACTTCATTTCATTCGTTCTTTGTATTACTGATTAAGTGATTTCTGCCCTGACTTGTTATTCCTTTTGATCTGAATCATTCGTTTTGCATATCCAAGGCCTTTAAATGCACTAGAATATTATTGATACTCAATCTCTTGTGAATTTTTATATTGACAGTATAAATATTTTTGCTTTTAACTACTTTTATTTTTTCCAATAGATATCTTTACTTGGCTTTTGTATGTATATCTTACATACTGTGGAAAGGATAGTATTGAAATCACTCACTCCCACTCTGTTGGGATTAATCTATTCCTTTAGATTCCTGTAGTGGTTTGAATTTTTTTTTATTTTTAATATAAAACTGAGCTTTTGTGTTTCATGAATATAACTTTTTTGCTATTAATATCTCCCTATTTGATTTTTTCCTAATAAGTATGAAATATTATTTTATGTTTTGAACATCAGGACCAAAATACCTCTCTTTGCAACCCAAAGCGTAGATTTAACTAACAAAAGATCATCTGTCATGATCATAGTAGGCTTCATCCCCCAGGGATAAAAAGATAGTTCTGGAAATGTATAGAAATGCCACTTCAACATAAAATGTATATAAAAAAAATGAAAGATAAAACAGCAATGGAATATCATCAGCTACTGAAAAACAATTTTGACAAAATTCATAGGCAAATGGATGGAACTAAAAGTCATCCTAGAAAGATCAGGATCACAGAAAAACACACATAGTAAAATTCATATGAAACCAGTTGCAACATCAAACTTAATGGAGTGAAACTTGCCCTAATGCCAACTAATCTCAGGGGATTAGAAAAATGCAAATGCTTCCTACCTATTTAAAATAGTAATTGATATCCTAGCTGGAGAAATTGAACAACACCACAACAACAACAGTAACAACAACATCAACACAACAACAACAAAAAGGTTAAGTGATAGAAATTAGAAAGGAAGAATTCAAAATATTATTATTGGCAGATGATATGATGAACAAGGATCCTGAAAAACACCAGCTAATAAGGTTTTTATAGTGACTAGCAGCAAAATTAACTCAAACCAAACCTGGACTGAAATCAATGGATAAAACACTGAGAAGGGCAATGAAATAACATACATCCATAGTTTCCAAACAGTATAAAGACCTTGGTGAACCTATGCTGCAACCTCAAAACGTGAACCCCAATTGAAAAAATTGTATTACAAGTAGAATCAGAGAAGTAATGAAGAAAAAAAAAAAAAAGATTCGGGATGTTGGCCCAGAAACCTCCCATGTTCATGAATCAAAATGTAAATAAAATACTCATTTTAAAAACAAAATAAAATAGGAACCCCTATCTAAAATTCCAATTTTTTTTTTCACAGAATTAGAAATCTTTTGTTCTCTTTAACAACAACAGGAAAAAATCTATCATTAACAATTAACATCCCCAATGTTTCTTCAACATGTAAAAACGGAACCATGATAAAAACTTTATGATATTGGTACAGAGATAGGCATGTAGATCAGTTGAACACAACTGAAGACCCAGAAATGTACCCACACATCTATGGTCACTTAATCATTGAGAAAGTAGCTAAAGCATCCGGTGGAAAAACATAACATTTTCAGCAATTGTCCTTGGTTGCATTTGCAGTCAGCATGTAGAAGACAGCAAGTCAATCCATTCCATCCTTGTATAAGGGCAAAGGAAAATCAAAGTCCAAGATTGGAAAAAGGACCTTGGAAAAAACATAATTAATTCACTGAAACTATAATCCTCAAGATGTAGCATGAAGAGAGTCATATAGAAGAAAAAAGGGGAAAGAGCCGGAACTTTGAGTTAAAATGAATGAAAAAAAACTAAAGAAAATGTTTAATGTCTTTTAGTCCTCAGGAAATGCTCTAAAGTCAAGAATCTACAAACAGTGGGACCTCATGGAGAAATTCCAAGGTTTGTGTAAGGCAAAACTCTGCAGACACTGTTAAAATGGAGGACAAAATGGTATAACTGAACAAGATTGTATAAAAAAGATCTGTACCAATCCTGGAAAAATCCAGATGTCCTTACAGAGGACTATAATCCAATATATAGGAAGAACTCAAGATGTTAGTTGCCAGAGAGTCATATGGCCCTATTAAGAACAAGTGGGGAACAAAGCTAAACAAAGAATTCTCAGGTTCAGAACATTGAATGACCAAGAAAAAACTAAAGAAATGTTTCCTCTCCTCTCAAGAGAACCTGCCAGAGCCTGAGAAGTACAGAGTCTGTTGTTTTCAACCAACCATTGGAATGAAAACCCCCCAATGGAGGAGTTCATAAAAGAACTGAAGGAGCTGAAGTGGTTTTCAACACATAAGAAGAACAATATCAATCAATTAGACCCCTCAGTGCTCTCAGAGACTAAGCCACCAACCAAAGAGTACACATGAGGAGAACTATGACTCCAGTCATATATGTGGCAGAGAATGACCTAATCAGGCACCAATAAGAGGAGTGGCTTTGGCCTTGTGAAGGCTCAAAGCTCCAGTGTAGCCAAATGTTAGGGCAGGGAAATGGAAGGGACACTCTCATAAAGGCAGAGTGAGAGGGGGGAAAGGATAAGGGTATTTCAGAGGGGAAATTGGAAAAGGGGATAACATTTGAAATATAATTAAAGAAAATATCCTATAAAAATGGTTTCCAAGCTTGCTTTCATATTCTAGACCAATTTGCCAATGACACACAAATTTGAATATAGCACCAATTGCATTTTATAGAGGGCTCAAAATTACTTGTATAATTATATTTTTATAAAATCACTATTAGGAATTATGAAATCACGAATTTGTCTACAGAACTTTACTATATGAGAGTAAATCTATGTGTTGATCTGCAAAATACCATCCCAATATTCTGGATTTAATAGCCAGGAATCATTAGGATATATAATAGTAAGAGAAAAAGGTCATCTCAACAAAAAGAGTGAATCCTGGGATGAAGTAGCTTGGTAACTCACCTCAGAGCTCACCATTTGTAGGCCGTGAAACATGGTGGTTCATTACAGAAATGTCTTTATCCTTTCCTAGATGGATTCTAATATTTTTCCCTTTTCTTTTCCCTATTTTCTTTTCCTTCCTCTCCCAGTCCAATTATGTACTCCATACTGAGTCTTATTCTTTTCTTTTTCATTTCTTTTCTTTTCAATATAGAATATATCTAGGCAGTTTTAGAGTGGCCTTAAACTCCCAGTCCTTCTTCGTCACTTTCCACAGGTGTAATGAGCCATAAGTTGCTCAGAAAATCTCTGCTATAATTTTCAAACAACAAAATAATATTGCACAAAGTACACAGAGTAACACCAGAGAGGAAGGAGAGTAGAAATAATATTTCATATCTCACACATCAAATTTACAACATTCATTAATATATCTGAATGTGTTTGCTTGTGATCATGTGTGTTTCATGGGTATTGGCTTTTAATTGTGTTTATGTATGTGTATGTTTCCATGTCTATTTGGGTGTGATGTTTGGTTAGTGTGTGATGACACCTGCGTTGTCATGATACTGAGTATCAGGCGCAGGCCTGTGAGATTTAAGAAGAAACACCCAGACTCATGTTTAAAGAAAATAAATGGCAAAGATTTACTGGGTTCTCACAATATCTATACCAACCACTTAGTGGAAGCACAATGGAGAAATAGGTATACATTCTCAGCAGGGAACTAGAAACTGAAAGTAGGGCTGAGATCAAAAGGTCTAGAAGTCAGGTGTTGTCTACCTCCTACAGGCAAACAGGAAGACCAGGATTTTCCTTCAAGGGAACAAAGGCTTTCACTTGTATCAGGGAGGTTCAGCAGTGGACAAATACTGACAGTACAGGAAGATCCTAAAAGACTGGCAGGGCCCAGGAAGGTCCAATAAGTTCTCTCTCTCTCTCTCTCTCTCTCTCTCTCTGTCTGTGTGTGTGTGTGTGTTGGGTGTGTGTTTTTGTGTGTTTGTCTGTGTGTGTGTGTGTTGTATGTGTTTGTCTGTTTTGTGTGTGTGTGTGTGTGTGTTGTGTGTGTGTGTGTGTGTGTGTGTGTTTGATTGTTTTAATTAGTTTTGAATAACAACAGCAAAGCCCATAACTCTATAGGTTTAATGTTGTACATCATATCAAATCACAGTTTTAAAATACTGTTTTGTTTTTTGGTGATGTGTTGTACCATTCAGCTTGGTTTGTCTTTTTGTTTTTATTTTTACATTTTTTAAATGTTATGTGGGTGGCTAAGTATTTCCATTCATGACAGAATGTGGCTAATTATTATCCTGCATATTGGAGAGAAATGATCATTTTTTTCCTGATAAGATGAAAATTTTCTCCTAGGCACTCTTAAGTATTTTTAATCTTGTTTCATAATGAGTTGTTGGTATAAACCAAACCTAAATGGGCACAAATTAAAGAAGGCTTATACTAAACACTTGAGTTAGATAAGTTATAATTTTGTTGCAGTGAAACTGAGTATTGAGATAGAAAATGTCCTTTCTCCCACACACATGTAATCACAGAATTTATGCATAATATGTAGCCAGGCCTCGGAATTCAAAGGTTACATATTTAATGTATACAAAAGATTCTTTTGAAATGGCATGTGTACTTCCTGATAGATGAGAACATCTAGGATAAATGGGATGGAAGCCGTGATTATCATGATTCCACAAGTTTCAAGTGTATCATTTCACTGAGTAAGGCCTATGAGGAACATATTGTCTGTTCCACAAAGCTGTGTTTTTGGAGTAGCAGCTTGCAAGGAAACATAATTCACATAGGCATTCTCTGCACTCATGAACACCCTAGTCTATGACAGGAAGCCAAAATTACATTTTCTCCAGTTAAATGGAAGCATTCTATTCTCTAATCTGATTTTAATGAAAAAATTTCAGAGAAAAATTATCATTTTATTTCAAAACTTGTTTTTGACCAAAATGCAATAAATCTAAGCCCCCAGACATAGTCGTGTCTCATCTAGCTCTCCTATGGTGACTGGAGCAAACTTGTGGTGTCCTCACTCTCAGACATCGACCTGGATTAAAAGATCAATTTATTGTTTACTAGGGATTGAGGATCAGGATTTTTGTGTGTTCGCTTTTAAAGAACATAACAAAAGTAAATTTTATTATAATATGATCAGAAGTTTTTTTGAGACATTAAAATTTGTTTCTATAATTAACAATGGACATTTTTTTAATTGTGTATACTTTATTAAATCTTATGTAGTAAATGTAATATATTTGCATTTTGTTACATTTTCTTCTAACATTTGACTGTATAATTCAATTTCTAAAAATGTAAATTTCTGTATAATTATAAAAATGCATTTATACTCGGTTGTGTATGTATTTCTGTTAACATTATTTTCTGAACAGTTTTCTACATATATTTTCCAAGTCTTAATCCATAAATTCACTGTCCATGTCATGAGGATTTTAGCTAAAACTGCAGAACTTAGAGCATTAACAGCCCAGAATTGGCAAGGCTCATCACTGCCGAGGTGAGGGATTCACAGTGTACTAGGCATATTCACTTAACATCTGCTGGGCACCAAGACATGGTGCATGTTTAGCACAATATCTATTCTGATTCTCTCTCTCTCTCTCTCTCTCTCTCTCTCTCTCTCTCTCTCTCTCTCTCTCTGTCTGTCTCTCTCTCTCTTTCTCTCTCTCTGTCTCTCTCAGTCTCTGTCTCTATCTCCTCCTCCTTCCTTCCTCCTCTCCCTCTCCTCTCCCTCCCTTGCTCTCTTCATCTCTCCCTCTGTCCTTCTCTCCCCCTTTCCCTTGCCCTCTCCCTTTCTCCCTTTCTCCTGCTCTCTCCTTCCCTCTTCCCATCTCTCCATCTCCCCCTTTCCCTCTTCCTCTCCCCCTCCCTCCTTCTATTCTGCCTGCATGTAGGTTAGAAGAGGGCACCAGTTCTCATTATATCTGGTTTTGGGTAAATACCATGTGGTTGCTGGGAATTGAATTCAGGACTTCTGGAAGAGAAGACAGTGTTCTTAATCATTCAGCCATCTATCCAGCCGATTTTCTGATTAATAATTATTAAATAATCAGTCTATTCATTTTACATGTATAAATTATTCACTTACTTGTGGTGATAGCAGTGAATGTAGTCAAAGTGGGGATATACTACACACTTACATAGTTATCTAGGGAGGCCAAACAAAATTGTCAGTAGTCCTGCTTTATCAGTCTACTTTATTCTCTTCAGTGATGATTGGGAGCCAGGTTGTTAGACAAGTTCCAACACTATTTTAGCCTGTTCATCAAAATGTGCTGGATATACAGGTATGCACTGCATTATTTGTCCTTATAAAAGGTCCTATGGATTTGAACTCAGATCCCCCATGTTATATTCCTTATGAAAAGAGAAAATACATTACACAAAAGTGAATAAAATAAAAGAAATGAGCAAATTGCTGGTTACAGCAATGGTTTTCTTACAATACTTGTATTCCAATAGGGATATACCTCTATGCAGAAAAATTATTCGTATTTTTTAATTAAATTAATTTTGCAAGTATTTTAAAACCTCATATTCTTATTATTTCTTATTTATTTAACTGCAGGTGTTCTGTAGTACCCTAATTTAATTGCTATTTACTTATAGAGTATTGAACAACGCCAGTCTGCATATTATCAGCAATGAAATTCTTAGACCTTAATTTTTCTAAATAAATTCCTTCAAATGATGATAACCACACAGGACAAGACCATGAGACCTTTCATTCAATGTCTTCTGAGGACTCATACTAAACCACTCAGTATAGGTTGATTTTATTTCATTGCCATTTGAGTTTTGTTTTCTTTTAGAGTTTTTCTTCATTTATGAACATGTTCACATCTGGTTCATCAATAATTCCATGAATAAGTTAATTTTGGAATGCTAAAATTTATTTATTGGAGTTCCCTGAAGTATGGGGAGTATAAACAATGATTTAGTCATTTATTTTATAAAATTTAATTTGTTTTTTTTTTTTCAAAGTTAATTTACGCTAAGATATTTATTAATTGATTATGCATGGGGAGTCCATTGTGAACAATCATGTTCATGGGGAGATACCCACTACACTATTTCAGAGTCCAGAGTCAGTCCATGTATAGTCTTTTAGGTTGCTTAGTCCCAGCTCTGGTTGAAAATAGTCACTCATATATTTTTTTAAGATGCATTCAGACTATATTTCTACCATTTCATGGAAAAAACATCACTTGATTCAAAACATCAGTACCTGATATCAAATTTGTGTTGCTATCCTCATGTACCAAGTAGATTTAGCTGTGCTTTTATCAACTCAAATTCTCAAATTGCACAGATTTTCAAAAACGGTCATGAAAAAATAATACTATAAGATGGTATTGTCTTCCTCTTCTCCAACTTCTGCAAAGAAGGAGAATGTGATTCTCTAACTTACATTGCCAAGATTAATACTAGTTGGATGGGAAGTTAAGCCTATCCTGATGAATGAATATCATGTAGAATTTGTAACAAAATATGTAAATTTCTACTGTGTTGTCTATGAAAGTTCATATTTTATATGAAGAATTTATTCATACTTTCCAGTGGAAGAAGTCCAACATCATGCAATTTCAGCAGCTACACTTAAGGTTTAGCAGTCTTTGCGACATTGTTTCTTATGGATTTTCTTTGCATGCTTAACGTGGTTTTGTATGATGAAATCCACCCTCAGTATGGTGTGGTAAACTTAAACTTGATATTAGTTAGATTCATTCTTCTGTTTGGAGGACAAATTACTCAGAAGACTGTACTCTGGCTGGCTTTGATAGTAGGTTAATATCCTGGACTCTAATCCCACTCCTGAGTTATTATTTATTTTGGGGAGAAAAGGGCTCTGTCACACTGCAGGACACCGTGTTTCCTCTATTGAAGATCTGCAAACTTCTCTAATTCTTCCTTAAGCAATATGAGGTTTTACAACTTTGTTATAATTTCTTCATTACAGGAAGTGGGTGACCATTTGAGCTAAAGAAAGTGTGTGACATCTGCTGGGGATGCTGTATCATGAAGAAAATTGGGTAGCCAACCTCTCCTCTGTGATGTGTGATAGTTTCATTGGAATTATCCTAAAATCTAAGACATCACAGATGCTCAGTGATAGAATGACTAGAAGAAAGGCATTTACTTAATGATGAATCCTGTTTCCTGGGTTACTGAACAGCCACTATTACAGCCATTCCTCTCTTTTTTATCAATAATATTTCCTTTTGATGGTATACATTCATTGTACATTTTGTAAATTCTATTTTTTATTTTAACTTAAAAGAGCTATTTATTTTGTATGTGAGAGTGAATATGTACAGATAAATAGTTACTGTAGCATCAGCATAGAATTCTGAGGATAAATCACTTGAGCTTGTTCTAAACGCTCCATGATATGAGTTCTGAGACTTGAACTTGGATCATCAGGGGTGGCAGCAAGTTCCTTTACAAACTAAGCTACCGCATTTCCTCAAATTTCATATAATATACTATTATTAGTGTGTGGATTTGTGTTTGTGTGTCTGTGAAACATGTGTATTTGTGTGGTGAAAGTGAGTGTGAGACTGTGTGTGTGTGTGTGTGAGAGAGAGAGAGAGAGAGAGAGAGAAAGAGAGAGAGAGAGGACACAGAGAGAGAGAGACAGAGAGAGAGAGGACACAGAGAGAGAGACAGAGAGAGAGAGAGAGAGAGAGAGAGAGAGAGAGAGAGAGAGGGGGGGGGATGGGGAGGGGGGTGTGTGTGCTTGATGTGGGTACATTTTTATTTAGAGGTCAGAGAATAATTTTATAGACTTAGCTTTCTCTTTCATCTGTGATTTCACAGGTGGATCTCTGGTCACCAGGATAGAGTAGGAAGTACTTTCAGACTCTGAGTCTTTTGCAGCCCTGATATTTATACTTTTTAATTCTGTTTAATAAGTAAACACTATTATGATGGAATATATGCATCTAATAAAATTCAGAGTCAAATTAAAAATCTATGTAGAACAGGATCAGCTTAGCTTTGCCCCTCTAAAAGCCACTTCTTGACATGTAAAATGACCGTAATTTGTAAATATTTACTTTTCATAAAATACTGTATTTTATCTGAAATTGTTATTTATATCAGGTTTATTGGAATCAGTTATTGCATGGTGAAAATGAAGTAACATTTTCCGTTAAAGCTTTTGAAGAAGATAGTAATTCCTCTGCTCACAAATTGAGCAAAGATGTAAAACAAGAGATCATTCTGCAAATGCAGTCAAATCATATCGTCTTGTTCTTTCCTTTAAAAGAAAAATCTTCACAAATGGCATAGGCCTATGACAAACTGTCTGCAAGGGTTTTTGAAGATGTAAAAATGGCCTCTTGGAAATGCCTAAATTTTTAGTTTCTGTGTTTCAGTGGGCATCTCTTTTTGATTCTGTTTAGGATTAAATAATATTAAAACAATCACATATGGTGTTATTCTTCTACTTTAATTCTGCTAATATTGTGTTTCAATTTTCTGTCTTCAAATTTTTCATTTTATTGTTTAACTCACATGTCACACAGTGGCTGTCACATATGTACCCATAAATTCTAAATCATATTGACCATATATCTTCATTTGTATTCTGACATAATTCTGAATAATAGGGACCCAAAGATTGCTATACATAGTTCTCTAGTAAAGGAAGTTGAGAAAAAGGGAGTTTTTAAAATTATTGCTGTGGAGAGTTTTCAGGAATGATCTGATATAGTGAGGAATTTACTAAAAGATCATGGAAAAACAGGATTGGGACAAATGATGTGGGATTAAGCTAAGGTTGAAATGTTATATTTTGAAGAGGATTGAGTCCTGGTCATCAGTCCTTTTAAAAACAGAAACACTAAGAAATCAGTTTCTTCTAGGGTAAACAGAAAGAAAAAAATCCCCTTATGAACTTTTGTTTACAATTATGAACTTCAAAATATGCAGCAATAAGTTTACTTTTAAAAACATAGACATTTATGAAAATGTACAATGCAGTAAAACAGAAATTCCTGACTACCGTACATTGCTCATTGATACTATTTTTTTTGAATTAGAAAGCATTAATTGTTCATAGTGATGGCTTAATCAGAACACTTTCTGTCAGTTTGCAATTTATGATTCACGCAAAGTACAATATCCTTTATTCCCACTTCTCACTCTTCAGATCACTAGACAATCTCACTAGTTTATCAATTTTCCTGTGTATGTGGGAATGTAACATAAGACTATATATAATCATATATATATTTATATATATTTTATGCATATTTATACATTTATATATTTTATGCATAATGCTCCCACATTATAACCACATAAAAACATCTAGGATCTTTAAATGGAAAAGCTGTGTAATTTATTTCAGGATTTGTCATTTGTGGAATCAGATTTTCAGTTTTGAGTTTTCTGGAAATGCCATAATTTATTGATTTCTACGGAGTACAAATCTTCATTGTGTATATATACCATAATGTCTATAGCTATTCCTCTTCTAATTGACGTTAAAACTTATTCTGATCCTGGCTTATAATGAATAATATCATAAAAATTCCCATTTTGAACATATGGTACAATATCTTTACCCATTTCTCTTCAAAGGGCAAGGAGGTTGATTATGTTCCTCTCCTATCATAAATAATGCTGCAAGAAATAGGAACATACAAAGTAGAAGGGAAGTTTTTTTTTATGGTATGGGTCCCATGAAGGTGGGTACATGAACCTCATATCTGTATTCTTTGTCTTTACTGTCTGTACCTCCCAGTTATGTCACTTTTGGTCTCAGTTTGGTTCAAGGGTGAGTTGCAGTGGCCATCTATTCTGTCTGCTTTGTCTTTATTCACTCGTGTTCCCTTTTTGATCTGTATTCATCCTGAACCTAAAATAGGGCTAGTTTCTCAGGTGGTAATACCAGGATCAGCCCTTCTCATCCCCTGGCACACAATCCAGGCATAAGTTCTTTGAGCTACACCTGAGAAGCCCCTGACTTAGTACAACATGACTTTCATTGCCTCTTGTCATTCCCCTCTACCATTAAGGAACCCCTATATTAACAAGAATCCCATTAGATTCAGATATGACCCCATTATGACCAAGTAGGATTCATGTGGCCCCCTAATTGTCTTGATTTATGACTTACTTACTGAAAAAGTGTCCATTTCTTTAATGGAATATATTTCCACAAAAACCTATAGGCAGAGATGTGGACTGGGATCACTGTCACCATTGACAACTATGTTGGCTGGAAAGCTATGAGTGTGTGACCAACCTCTCATTTTCTTTCTGCTCACTAATACCTCCATTGTCACACAAAGCCTGAACTGCTTTAATGAGAAATATCTTTTGACGATCTGCAGGATGAGATATTCAACAATGTCTATCCTGATGAGGAAAACAGCTGATATTTGGATGCTTGTGAGATTTGGATATAACCCACTTTCATGCCATCACTCTGATGTCCCAGACTCACAACCACTACACTGGGGAAAGGGAGGTTTTGGTATTGGAGCTGGCATCATTGCAGCCATCATTGCAGGCATTGACTATGAAGTAACAGCTGCCATTGCCTTAACCCAAACAGCCACTATAGTGGAGACTGTCAATGCTGTAGTTTCTGCTGAGGTGGTGCAGGGACAGGGGGTACTGAATCAATATCTTTATTGTGTCATCCACATTTTGCAACAATATATTGACTTACTGGCAGAAAAGTTGGCCATTGTTAGATACATGTCTCCATTGCTATATGGTCCTAGGTTTCACTTAATTGTGCCTAACCCCTTATGAGGTACATAATGCCACTAAAGCCCAAAACATTTGGCTCTATATTTTAAAAATACCTGCCCATGCAAATTCCTCAAGTATCCAGTGCTTTTAAGGCAGAATACAGACAACAAGGGTATCTGTGCTCTCTCTGGATGCTTTGTCCTTAGGAACAGTGAAGGACAATATTATGAAACTCTTTGACCCCTTATGAATAGCCTCTTATGCTATGATGGGAGGAATTGTCATACTAATAATTATTTGTTAAATGTCTCATACACCATATCTCCAGGATTTGTTCCATAAATAAGGTGCCGCTCCAGGTGCTGATGTCTCTTGCAAATTCCAATTGTCGACCCCATAAGGAAGTGATCAAAGCATGAATGGCAGAGATCCTTGAAACCACCAGGTAGGCTGGTCCTAATCTTCCCATTGTATGACATGCTTCCAGAGTAATATCTTTTTGAATGTCAATTCAAGGATGAGTAAGATCCTGGAAGACAAGACAACCTAAGATAAGCACAGTCCAGTATACTGGGAATATTCCAAAGTGGGTTCAGCCATGTCGAGGCAATGACAACCCAGATCCTACTAGGCTGTCAAAATCTTAAAACAAAGTGGTGGATAAGTAGCATGAACAGCAGGGTCACCTCTGTGTAAATGCTGGAGCTACTTAGTCACAAAAGAATCTTCTGGAAAATGATCTAGTTGAGGACTGCCTGAGAGACCAAGGATTGCTGAGGCAAACAGTTCCAGCCAATCAGAATCTACTGTTTACAAGAGATGTTGTCCTGGAACCAAGGGATATAGATGGAGAATGTTAAAGAAAATTACAGCAGTGTTCAGATGAGCTTGCTAGAGTGTTTGTCACATGTTCCCAGAATCTGTGTCCTTGACACTGCACTGTCTTATTTCCAACTCTTAGGATCATGTAGGATTAGTCAATGCGTAGTTCAGGACACAGGCGACATTGCATTGATAGTATCATTATTTCTCTGGCATCTTCAAACTGATTTATCCAGAAGCATGATCAACTCATACCTACACCAGGAGAGTAAAAGGATACCCTTCCATCATTTTCAACAGCACTTATTACTTTTTATATAACAAATATTCCGAATGGGATAGCAAGAATCTCTTTGTCATATTAAATTACATTTCCTGATGAATAATGATGCTAAATATTTGTTGGATATTTGTCCTTCATTCTTTGTAGATTTTCCATTTATTTCATTAGTCAGATTATTTGGTTGTTAGTATGTTATTTTTCAGTTCTCTATATGTTCTAGACTTTATTTGGTCTGATGTAATGTAGGCAAAAAATATCTCCCATCCCACAATGACCTACCACATAATTACTTATTTCCCCTGCAATGCAGAAGATTTTTAGATTTCATGCACTGTCATTTGACAGTCTGTATACACTCCCAAGTGATTGTGGTCCTTTGCAGAAAACTGTTTTACTGCATTATCTGAATACTTTTCCAGTTTAGAGGCTCTCATGAATGACTTTGATTTTTTTAAAATTTTTATGCATTATTGAACAATAGGGGGCTGAGTTCTTTTGTCTACATGTAGCAATTCTATATCTTCACGAGCCTCTATTGAATATGTTTCTGGTTTCCAATATATGTTTTTTCATATTTTTTCTTTTATTAGCTATTTTATTTATATTTTAAACAGTATCCCCATTCCCTGTTTCCCTTCCAGAATCCTGATATTGCATCCACTCTCTCCCTACTTCAAAGAAGGTGCTCCCTCACCCACACAGCCACCCTTTCCCAGCTTCCAGCCCTGATATTCCCCTTCAATGGGGTATCTAACCTTGACTTCTACTCCCTCTGATGCCCAACAAGGCAATATTATGCTACACATATGGCTGGAGCCATAAGTCCATCCCTGTATACTCTTGTGACAGTCATTTATTCCCTGGGAGCTTTAGGGGATCCTCAGCTGAGAATTATTTGTTTAGCTTTGTACCCCATTTTTATTAGAGTTAAAAGTTAAAAGTTAAGTTAGTTTGTAGATAAGAAAAAGAGAATCAGTTTTATCTATATTGTTTAATACTGATAATAATATTAATTACTAATAAGGCAGCAGATGATGCACTAATGAATAGCAATTTTGAGACAAATTTTTAAATATAAAGTCAGTACCATGCAAATTATGGGGGTGAGTGATTATGTGTACTTCCAGGATATGTAGTTGAATTAAAAGTCATTTGTGTGAATGGCCATGGCTTGAATTTCAAGGAATGTCTGGGAGGAGGGGAGAGAGAAGACACAGCAGTCTGTGTATAGAATGCTACCCTCATATGTACAAATGTCCCTTTTCCTATTATCTTCATGTTTTATTATACTTTTCATTCATGCCATTTTTATACTGTATGTGTATACTCTTTGAATTATTCTCTGTGTACAAACTGTACAAATATTTGTATGAGAATAGCAGTAAGTACATGGTCTCTTCAAAGATAGGTGTGCACCATTTTAAGCTAGCAATACTTTTTACAATTTCATACACTTTCTTGCAAAGATTCATACACAAAATGTGTGTTGACCACACCATATCCAGGCATAGATACAGTAATCACCTACCAATACCTACCATAATACTCCTTGTAGCATTGCAAGTGACACTTGAGGAAGCTCTACCGTGACACTCATAAGATGCTGTTGGTCTTCTCTGGAGATGGCTCGCTGGGAGCAGTCTAGGTAGATATGAGAGATGGCATGCAATTGGACAGCAGGTGGTTTGGCCAGGATATCTTATAGAGTAAAAACTGAGGCCACTCATGTTTCTGAGCATGTTTCAGTGTGAAAACATTGTCAAGTTCTCTCTTTCTGTCTTTACTTAAAACTCTTTTATATAAGTGTTCAGATTTCACTACTTGATTCAAATCCCTATCCAACCCAAAGCTTATTTCTTTCATTTACTTGATTAACCTATGTAGAATGGAGTGAGAATAATGACACTTCTTAAAAACCCCAAGTTCTGACATCAATAAAATGGAAAGTCTACTTAAAATCAGCTAGGCAAGATGCTACCCTTTATGCTGCCTTTGCAAATAAGTATTTATGTTTTCTTTTCTACTAGAGAAGTGCTTTAAATGTTAATGGAAATTACTTTCCAAACACAAACTTTTTTATTTCGCTACTAAGAAGAAAGGTATGAATGGAAAAAAGTACAAAGAAAGAAACAAAGAAACAAAAGAAAAAAAAAAAAAACACTTATTGGCCTCCCAGTGCCAAGGATCATCAGTATGTTTATTCATGAGAAATTACAAACTTACACATGCAACATCAGTTGTCTTCTTCATAACAAAATTATACTTTGACATGGAAATATCTTCATTCAGGTTTTTAATATAATAATACATTTGATGTTTACATACTCTATTTTAATCACATTGTTTTGATTTGTTAGTTAATTTATTTCTATGTGTGTGTGTGTGTGTATGATACACAGTTGTGTGCTGACAGGATTACATGGCTATACATCCTTATATTACATAAATATAAGTATAAACATGTGGAGGTCTGGGGTTGT
The DNA here is from genome assembly GCF_011064425.1 of Rattus rattus. Taxonomy (NCBI): domain Eukaryota; kingdom Metazoa; phylum Chordata; class Mammalia; order Rodentia; family Muridae; genus Rattus; species Rattus rattus. The sequence continues at coordinate 19,629,665 of NC_046164.1, forward strand.
CTTTGAGGGCCTTCTTTAGTAGTTTTCTCTATTTTACTCAGTAGAGAGCATCTCTCAGTTGACTTAGACCTTACTGACTCAGCTTTGAAGGTCCTATTTCTGACTTCCAAAGAAGCTACTGTGTGGCCAAAGAATGTACCTGTGTGCTAGGATCTCAGTTATATTCCCTTCTGTGTAGGCCACAGGATTTTTAAAAATCACTTCTCAAAACTCCATTTTAATTACTTTTCATGACCTTTTAGACAAATGTTAATTATTTTCTCTTACCTCTTTTTTAAACATATTATAGTATGAGATCATTTATTATCACTTTTCTGTCAAACCCAGCCATATGTCTGTTTGAAAGAGAGGAGACTGAATTTCAGATACGCAGAGAGCACAGAGTTTAACAAATGCATTTCTCATTATTTGCCCATGTTTTAGGACATCACAGAAAAGAGTAATTATATACTCTTGATATTCTTGTTATCATTTAAATTTCAACAATATTAGGACCGTTTACTGAAGCTATATCAGTAGAATTGTATGATGCTATTTAAACCTCAATGTTTGAATGTGTTTCCTTAAGTATAAGAAAGATAAAACAAGAACACTTAAGATTAACGATGTCCAATATATATTGGACATATGCAATTTGCTAGAAAGACAAGTGCAATACACACACACACACACACACACACACACACAAAGAGAGAGAGGGGGGATGGAGGGAGAGAGAGAGAAAGAGAGAGAGAAAGAGAGAGAGAGAGAGAGAGAGAGAGAGAGAGAGACCTACCTGCCTATCTGGCCAAGCCATTCTCTGCTAAATACGCAGCAGCAACGTCATTTTAATGCTAGTAAACAATCTTCTGCATTCTATCCATGTTTTTTTATTTACAGTAGAAAAAAATCACAAAGTACTGGCATTGTCTACATGATGTGTGGTGCCTGGCACATTAATATCTGAGACAGATACACCAGTTCTTAAGAAGCCAATTAAGTAGAAAAAGTGATAGTGAAAACTATGAAAAGCATTAAGCAGTGTGACTACATTTGGAACAGAGCAAAGAAATTCAGTGATGCCAAAATCCAACTCTGGTCTTTGCAAGAGATTCACATTTCTGAAGGAAGCAAGGAGGATGCACAACTAATGGTTCCTGTTAAGTCGTGAATCCAATCTTTTCTGAAAGAATAGGGCATGTCAGAAAAATGAAGTCTCTTTTCCAAGAAGAAACTCCATATTGACTCATAACAAAGATTCATTTTTTGTATGTAGCAGAAAATTTCTGGGGAAGTTCGAGGACCTTGGTGTCCGTATTTTCCTTAATCGAATAGCCAAATGGAAAGCACCAACATCTACCCTTACATCAAGTTTGTTCTTGACAGGGCTGTTACACTTCCTGTGATAGTAGGACTTGCTTTTGCTATGGCTGAAGTAGAAAATATGTAACCTTAGGACATATGGAAATTTAAATTAACACCTGGCTGCAAGTAAATAGAAATACAAAATTTAAAGGAAACTTTACAGAAACTCAGCTGAAAAGTTATCTCAGCAAATAGACAAGTAAAAAGAGCAGTAATCACATGTGTGTCTGACCATACAAGTCTGGTCTATATGCCTTGAATCAAATAGAGGTATAGTAATTGGTTTTGGGCATTTAAGTAGTGAAATTGAACTGAAGCATCTTGTCTGTAAGTACAATTCTAAATTTGTTCTTTGAGAAGAAGGTAAGACTTGATACAGACCGAAGTAGGCAGAATGCATTCTTTTTAAAACAAATGCAGATTATTTGGACAAGCCTAGGTACTGTAGGCTGCCATGTTGAGAACTATGATTTCAAGACACTGGCAATGAGAAAGACTAAAAAATGCTTCAAGCACTACCCTCTAACAGCCTCAAACCATGTCATTACCTCACACCTTTACAATCCCAGCCCAGCCAGGAGTCTTCTCACAATACTTTCTTACTCTTAGAAATTTCTTAAGACTCGGGACCCTATCACCCTTATAGAACTTTTAGAATATGAGTTTTCCTGCTGTGAACAACTCAGCATGAGAAATTGTGGTAAGGAAACACTGAGTTGGACATTTTTGATGCCTTCCTCAGAACACATAATTCAAGAGTCCATTGGGTTCTAAGAAACACCAAGTTTAAGTAACATGAATTTTGTGTTTCCAGCAATTTTTGGTTTGGGGATTGAGAAATAAATGTGTTGGTAAAATGATTTCTGCTCAAGGAAAAGAAGGATCAAGGTAACAAAAATGTAAAAAGATACTAAGACATCTGTAATCTGAGCACTGAGGAGGGGGAAATGATGTTCACTGGGAATCATTGGTTAGTTAACTTCACTTTCTTTGAAACTTTGTCTCAAATAAAGGTAGAAAGTGACAGAAAAAAAAAAACATTGGATGTCAGCTTTTGACTTCCATTTCCCTTTCTTTACACATGCACATGCATACACAAACACACGAAAATAAAACATTCACACATAAGTTACTTTTAAAATAATTAAATATACAAGAAATGCTATATCTTTGGAAAGATTTGTTAATCAGTTTAAATGAAAATACAAAGAAAATTCATTAAACTAGTTCTAAAATGCACTTTTGGCAGAAATATATGTTAAGGAAATTATGGATATTTTCTAAGCAGAGAAGCATGCTTACTTCTCATAGACGAATATTTAAGACAGGGGTGCTTAAAAGCAAAAATATGAAGATTTTTTTCCTAATCTTTAAGATGCTGATTTGTCTCATAACTATGTCCTTTGCCTTACAGAAGCTTTCCAGTTTCATGAGGTCCCATTTATCAATAGAGCAGAAGCCGTTGGAGTTCTGTTTAGGGAATATCTGCCTGTACAATGAGTTTAAGGGTTTTTCCCTCTTTCTCTTCCATTAGATTCAGTGTATAGTGTTTTATGTTGAGGTCCTTGATCCACTGAGACTTGAGCTCTGCACATGTTCACAAACATGGGTCTATTTTCAGTTGTGTACATATGGAATCCAGTTAGAACAGTACCATTTATTGAAGATGCATTCTTTTTTCCATCGTATATTTTTTTACTTATTTGTCAAAGATCAAGTGCACTTAAGTAAGTGGTTTTATTTCTGGATCTTCAATTCTATTCCACTGATGAACCTGTTAGTCTCTGTATTATACTATGCAATTTCTTTCAATATTGCTCTGTGATAGAGCTTGAGATGAAGAACAGTGATTCCCCCAGCCATTCTTTCATTGTTAAGTATTGTTTTTATTATTCTGTGTTTTTTGCCTTTCCAGATGAATTTGAGAATTGGTTTTTCCGTGAGTTTGAAGAATTGTGGTAGGATTTTGATGGGGATTGCATTGAATCTGTAGATTGCCTTTGGTAGAATGGTCATTTTTACTATGTTAATTCTACCAATCCATGAGCATGGAAGATCTCTCCATTTTCTGAGACCTTCAATTTTTTTTTTTTGAGAGACTTGAATTTATCAGGAAAATCTTTTGCTTGCTTGGTTAGAGTTACCCCAGGATATTTTATATTGTGTGTGCCTATTGTGAAAGGAATTGTTTCCCTAACTTCATTCTAACCTGTTTATCATTTGTATAAAGAAAGCTACTGATTTCTTCAAGATAATTTTATATCCAGCCACTTTGCTAAAGTGGTTTGTCAGCTGGAGAAGTTCTGTGGCAGAATTTTTGGGGTAACTTATGTATACAATCATATCATCTGCAACTAGTGATACCTTTAATTTTTTTTACCAGTTTTTATCACCTTGATCTCTTTTTGTTGTCTTATTGTTCTATCTAGCATTTTGCATATTGTATTGAATAGATATGGGTGCTAATATCCAAAAATATATAAAGAACTCAAGATAAAAGCCTAAACAACCCAATCAAAAAATGGGGTACAAAACTAAACCAAGAATTCACAATAGAATTCACAATCTCTAATGGCTGAGAAGCACCTAAAGACATTTTCAAAGTCCTTCGTTATCAGAAAAATGCAAATCAACCCTAAAGTTCCATCTTACAAGAGTCAAAATGGCTAAGATCAAAACTTCAGTTGACAACTCATGTTGGTAATGATGGGGACAAGGAGAAACACTCTTCCATTACTGGTGGGATTGCAAGCTGGTATAACCACTTTGGAAATCAACTTGGAGGTTCCTGAAAAAATCTGAAATAGACCTACATAAAGACCAAAGAATGCCAGTCCTGGGAATTTACCCCAAATGTGCTCCACCATGCCATAGAGGCACATGTTACACTATGTTCATAGCAGATATATTTGTGACAGACAGAAGCTGTAAACAACTCATATGCCCCAGGACAGAAAAATGGATACATATAACACAATGCAAGACTACTCAGCAACTAGGAATGAGAATATCCTGAGTTCTTCAGGCAAATGGATAGAACTAGAAAAATGTTATCTTAAATTAGGTAACTCAGACTCAAAATGACATGCATGATATGCTGTCACTAATAAGTGAATATTTGAAAAAACAAAACAAACAAAACAACAACAACTACAAAAACAACAGAATATTCAAGATACAGTCCACAGAACTCAAAAGATCAACAAGCTAAAGGAAAGAGAAGATACCTCAGTTCCACTTGGTAGGGGGAAGAAAGCAATCACAAGTGGGGAAAGAGGGAGGGAGGGAGGGATGGACAGGGGAAAGAAAGTGAATAGGGGTGAGGGAGAGGAGAAAATGATCTGGTATTGGGTGGGGGAAAAGAACTGAATCACTGAAGGACAGCAGAAAGAATGAAAACAGGTGACCTCCAGAAGAAAGTGGTTGGAAGGACCCTCTAGAATGAACCAGAATCCTGGGAGGAGAGAGAGGCTCAGAACTCAAAGGGAGGGAGACCGTTGATCAAAGGCCTTACAGCAGAAAGAAGGAACTTATTTAATCCACCTCCAAAAGAAAAAAAGAGCATCAAATGAGGAAGCGGGTGGCTAGCCCATAGCCAAAGCTCTGTACCACAATTTTTCCTGTCTGAAAGAAATGCAGGGATGGAAATGGAGAAGAGCCTAAGGAAAGGAAAGTTCAGCTACAGACCCAGAGTGGGTTCCAATGGAAGGAGAAGCCCTAAGACTTGATACCATTTTTGAAGCTATGGGGCATTCACAAAAGGGACCTTTCATGACTGCTCTCCAAAAGAGTTCTCAAAACTCTTGTGGAAACAGCTGAAAGAGTCAGATGCAGATATGTCACCCCAACCATAGAACAGAAGCTGCGGACCCCTCTGGTTGAATTACGGAAAAGATGGAAGCTAAGGAAGAGAGCAACCCTGGGGGAGGACTGGCAGTCTCAATTAACCTGGACCCATGAGGTCTCTTAGACACTGGATCACCAGCCAGGCAGCATACGCCAGGTGTATGAGGCCTCCAACACATATGTAGCAGAGCACTACCAGGTCTGGGTACAGTTGGAGAAGATGCACCTCACCCTTAAACGACTGGTGGCTCCAGGAAGTATAGAGATCTGGTGGGGTAGATGGCGTGGGGACATTGTCACGGAAATTGGGGGGAGGCGGCATGTGGGCATGGAAGAGGTATGGTATCTGGAACTCTCAGGGGGGTGGCCCAGGATGGGAATAAATCTGGAGTGTAAAAATGAATGAACTAATAAACAAATAAGAGCATAAATATGTACATAATAGGTGACAAAAATAAACACACAGTGAGAACAACTAAGAAAATGAATATATAGTTGGCACCTTTAAAAATGCACAATGGTAGGCAGCTACAAAAATGAATTTTTGGTGGTTGGCTAAGGAAATACACACAGTAGGCAGGGGAAATTATACACAGAGTGGGAAACTTGTACATGCATGATAGGAGGCTAAGAGAATGAACACACAGGGGAAGGTAAAAGTGCACACAAGTTGAGTAGCTGCAAAGTTCTTACAATCTGGAGAGATGGCTCCACAATTAATAGATAGACTTCTCCCTCAGAAGGCAAGAATTTGAGTCACAGCACTCATATCAGGAATCACAGAACTTCCTGTAACACCACCTCCAACTGACACACAAAGAGAAAAACATACAGACATAAATAAAAATAAAATAAATATTTCTTTAAAAAAAAAAGCTGTACTGATTTCATTTGTCTTTAACACTATAAAATTGAACATGAAAGACTAGTCTTAAAAAACAACATCACATTACTCATCTTGGCCAGAGAGGCAGATAGCTCTCTCTCTCTCTCTCTCTCTCTCTCTCTCTCTCTCTCTCTCTCTCTCTCTCTCTCAATCTCTCTCAATCTCTCTCAATCTCTCTCTCTCTCTCTCTCTCTCTCTCAATCTCTCTCAATCTCTCTCTCTCTCTCTCTCTTTGTGCGTGTGTGTGTGAGTGTGTGTGTGTATTGCAACATTACCTTTTTAGCAAATTGCATATGTTCAATAAATATTTGATATTGTTAATCTTAAGTGTTCTTGTTTTATCTTTAAGGAAAGACATTCAAAAATTGAGGTTTAAATATCATCATACAATTCTACTGATATAGCTTCAGTAAATGGTCCAAATATACTTGAAATTTAAATGATAACAAGAACATCAAGACTATATGATTATTCTTTTCAGTGATGTCTTAAAACATGGGCAAATAATGAAAAGTATATTTGTTAAACTCTGTGCTCTCTGTGTATCTGAAATTCAATCTCCACTCTTTCAAACAGACATATGGATGGGTTTGACAGAAAAGTGATAATAAATGATCCCATACTATAATATGTTTAAAGAGAAAATAATTAACATTTGTCTAAACGGTCATGAAAAGAAATTAAAATGGAATTTTGAAAAGTGATTTTTAAAAATGTTATGGCCTACACAGAAGGGAATATAATTGATATCCTTGCACACAGGTACATTCTTTGAGCACATAGTATCTTCTTTGGAAGTCAGATATAGGACCTTCAAAGCTGAGTCAGTAAGGTCTAAGTCAACTGAGAGATGCTCTCTACTGAGTAAAATAGAGAAAACTACTAAAGAAGGTCCTCAAAGACAACCTCAGACCTCCACTTGTTTATACTTATATTTATGTAATATAAGGATGTATATCCATGTAAACCTGTCAGCACACAACTGTGTATCATACACGCACACATACATAGAAATAAATTAACTAACAAATCAAAACAATGTGATTAAAATAGAATATGCAAACATCAGATTTATTATTATATTAAAAACGTGAATGAAGATATTTCCATGTCAAAGTATAATTTTGTTATGAAGAAGACAACTGATGTTGCATGTGTAAGTTTGTAATTTTCTCATGAATAAACATACTGGTGATCTTTGGCACTAGGAGGCCAATAAGTGTTTTTTTTGTTGGTTTGTTTGTTTGTTTCTTTGTAATATTCTACACTCATAGCTTTCTTCTTAGTAGCAAAATAAAAAAGTTTGTGTTTGGAAAGTAATTTCCATCAACATTTAATGCACTCTCTAGTAGAAAAGAAAACATAAATACTTATTTGCAAAGGCAGCATAAAGGGTAGCATCTTGCCTAGCTGATTTTAAGTAGACTTTCCATTTTATTGATGTCAGAACTTGGGGTTTTTAAAGTGTCATTATTCTCACTCCATTCTACATAGGTTAATCAAGTAAATGAAAGAAATAAGCTTTGGGTTGGATAGGGATTTGAATCAAGTGGTGAAATCTGAACACTTATATAAAAGAGTTTTAAGTAAAGACAGAAAGATAGAACTTGACAATGTTTTCACACTGAAACATGCTCAGAAACATGAGTGGCCCTCAGTGTTTACTCTATAAGATATCCTGGCCAAACCACCTGCTGTCCAATTGCATGCCATCTTTCATATCTACCTAGACTACTGCCAGCGAGCCATCTCCAGAGAAGATCAACAGCATCTTATGAGTGTCATGGCAGAGCTTCCTCAAGTGTCACTTGCAATACTACAAGGAGTGTTATGGTAGGTGATTACTGTATCTAGCCCGGATATGGTGTGGTCAACACACATTTTGTGTATGAATGTTTGTAAGAAAGTGTATGAGATTGTGAAAAGGATTGCTAGCTTAAAATGGTGTACACCTATCTTTGAAGAGACCATGTACTTACTGCTAATCTCATACAAATATTTGTACGGTTTGTACACAGAGAATAATTCAAAGAGTATACACATACAGTATAAAAAATGGCATGAATGAAAAGTATAATAAAACATGAAGATAATAGGAAAAGCAACATTTGTAGATATGAGGGCTAGCATTCTATACACAGACTGCTGTGTCTTCTCTCTCCCCTCTTCCCAGACAGTCCTTGATATTCAAGCTATGGCCATTCACACAAATGACTTTTAATTCAACTACGTGTCCTGGAAGTACACACAATCACTTACTCCCAAAATTTGCATGGTGTTGACTTTATATTTGTAAGTTTGTCTCAAAATTTCTTTTCATTAGTGCATCATCTGCTGCCTTATTAGTAATTAATATTATTATCAGTATTAAACAATATAGATAATACTGATCCTCATTTTCTTATCTATAAACTAACTTAAATTTTAACTTTTAACCCTAATAAAAATGGGGTACAGAGCTAAACAATGAATTCTCAGCTGAGGATCCCCTAGAGCTTTCAGGGAATAAACGACTGTCACAAGAGTATACACAGATGGACCTACGGCTCCAGCCACATATGTAGCATAATATTGCCTTGTTGGGCATCAGAGGGAGTAGATGCCAAGGTTTGATGCCCCTTTGTAAGGGAGTATCAGTGCTGGAAGCTGGGAAAGGTTGGCTGTGTGGGTGAGGGAGCACCTACTTAGAAGTAGGGAGAGGGTGGATGCAATATCAGGATTCTGGAGGGGAAACAGGGAAAGGGGATATTATTTAAAATATAACTAAAATATCTAATAAAAGAAAAATATGAAAAAACATATATTGGAAACCAGAAACATATTCAATAGAGGCTCCTGAGGATATAGAATTGCTTCATATAGACAAATGAACTCAGCCCCCTTTTGTTCAATAATGCATAAAAATTTTAAAATAGATCAAAGTCATTCATGATAGCCTCTAAACTGGAAAAATATTCAGATAATGCAGTAAAACAGTTTTCTGCAAAGGAACACAATCATCCAGGGAGTGTATAGAGACTGTCAAATGACAGTGCATGAAATCTAAAAATCTTCTGCATTGCAGGGGAAATAAGTAATTATGTTATAGGGCATTGTGGGATGGGAGATATTTTTTGCTCACATTACATCAGACCGAATAAAGACTGGAACATATAGAGAACTGAAAAATAATGTACTAACAACCAAATTATCTGACTAATGAAATAAATGGAAAATCTACAAAGAATGAAGGATAAATATCTAACAAATATGTACCATCATTATTCATCAGGAAAAGGAATTTAATATGACACCGAGACTCCTTGCCATCCCATTCTGAATATTTGTTATATAAAAAGAAATAAGTGGTATTGAAAATGATGGAAGGGTGTCCTTTTACTCTGCTGTTGTAGGTATGAGTTGATCATGCTTCTGGACAAATCAGTTTGAAGATGCCAGAGAAATAATGATACTATCAATGCAATATCGCCTGTGTCCTGAACTACTCATTGACTAATCCTACATGATCTTAAGAGTTGGAAATAAGACGGTGCAGTGTCAAGGACACAGATTCTGGGAACATGTGAGAAACACTATGGCAAGCTCACCTGAACACTGCTATAATTTTCTTTAACAGTCTCCATCTATATCCCTTGGTTCCAGGAAAACATCTCTTCTAAATAGCAGATTCTGATTCACTGGAATTGTTTGCCTCAACAATCCTTGGCCTCTCAGGCAGTCCTCAACTAGAACCTCTTGCAGAAGATTCATTTGTGACTAAGTGGCTCCAGCATTTACACAGAGGTGACCCCGCTGCTCATGCTACTTATCCACCACTTTGTTTTAAGATTTTGACAGCTTAGTAGGATCCATGGTATCATTGCCTAGACATGGTTGAACCCACCTTGGAATATTCCCAGTATACTGGACTGTGCTTGTCTTAGGTGGTCCTGTCTTCTAGGATCTTAAAGATATTACTCTGGAGGCATGTCATACAATGGGGAAATTAGGAACAGCCTACACGGTGGTTTCAAGGATCTCTGCCATTCATGCTTTGATCACTTCCTTATGGGGTCGACAATTCGAATTTGAAAGAGACACCAGCACCTGAAGGGTCACCTTATTTACAGAACACTTCCTGGAGATATGGTGTATGAGACACTTAACAAATAATTATTAGTATGACGATTCCTCCCATCATAGCTTAAGAGGCTATTCATAAGGGGTCAAAGAGATTCATAATATTGTTCTTCACTTTTCCTAAGTATTCAGCAACCATGGAGAGCAAAGATACCCTTGTTGTCTATATTCTGCCTTAATAGTACAGGATAGTTGATGAATTTGAGTGGGCAGGTACCTTTAAGATATTGAGCTAATTGTGTTGGGCTTCAGGGACATTATGTGCCCCATAAGGGCTTAGACAGATTAAGTGAAACCTAAGACCATATACCAATAGAGACATGTCACTAACAATGGCCAACTTTTCTGCCAGTAAGTCAATATATTGTTGAAAATGTGGATGACACAATAAAGATATTGATTCAGTATCCCCTGTCCTTGCACCACCTCAGAAGAAACTACAACACTGACAGTATCTGCTATAGTGACTGTTTAGATTAAGGCAATGGCAGCTGTTACATGAATCCTACTTGGTCATAATGGGGTCATATCTGAATCTAATGGGATTCTTGTTAATATAGGGGTTCCTTAATGGTAGAGGGGAATGACAATAGGCAATGAAAGTCATGTTGTACTAAGTCAGGGGCTTCTCAGGTATAGCTCAAAGAACTTATGCCTGGATTGTGTACCAGGGATGAGAAGGGCTGATCCCTGGTATTACCACCTGAGAAACAAGCCCTATTTTAGGTTCCAGGATGAATACAGATCAAAAGGGAACATGAGTGAATAAAGACAAAGCAGACAGAATTGATGGCCACTGCAACTCACCCTTGAACCAAACTGAGACCAAAAGTGACATCACTGGGAGGTACAGACAGTAAAGACAAAGAATACAGAAATAAGGTTCACGTGCCCACTTTCATGGGACCCATAACATAAAAAACTTCCCTTCTATATTGTATGTTCCTATTTCTTGCAGCATTATTTATGATAGGAGAGGAACATAATCAACCTCCTTGCCCTTTGAAGAGAAATGGGTAAAGACATTGTACCATATGTTCAAAATGGGAATTTTTATGATATTATTCATTATAAGCAAGTATCAGGATAAGTTTTAATGTCAATTAGAAGAGGAATAGCTATATACATTGTGGTACATATACACAATGAAGATTTGTACTCCGTAGAAATCAATAAATTATGGCATTTCCAGAATAATTAAAACTGAAAATCCGATTCCACAAATACCAAGTCCTGAATTAAAATTACACACCTTTTCCATTTAAAGATCCTAGATGTATTTATTTGGTTATAATGCAGGAGCATTATGCATAAAATATAATAAAGACTGTGATTATATATAGTCTTATGTTACATTCCCACCTACACCGGAAAATTGATAAACTAGTGAGATTGTCTAGTGATCTGAAGAGTGAGAAGTGGGAATAAAGGATATTGTACTTTGTGTGAATCATACATTGCAAACTGACAAAAGTGTTCTGATTAAGCCATCACTATGAACAATTAATGCTTTCTAATTAAAAAAAAAACAGTATCAATGAGCAATATAAGGTAGTCCGGAATTTCTGTTTTACTCCATTGTACATTTTCATAAATGTCTATATTTTAAAAGAAAACTTATGCTGCATATTTTGAAGTTCATAATTGTAGACAAAAGTTCATAAGGGGATTTTTTTCTTTCTGTTTACCCTAGAAGAAACTGATTTCTTCGTGTTTCTGTTTATAAAAGGACTTATGCCCAGGGTTCAAGCCTCTTCAAAATATGTCATTTCAACCTTAGCTTAATCCCACATCATTTGTTCCAATCCTGTTTTTTCCCTGATCTTTTACTAAATTCCTCACTATATTAGATCATTTTCAAAAACTCACCACAACAACAATTTTAACAACTCCTTTTTTGTCAACTTCCTTTACTGCAGAACTATGTATCGCAATCTTTGTGGCCATATTATTCAGAATTATGTCAGAAAACAAATGAAGATATCTGGTCAATCTGATTTAGAATTTATGGGTATATATATGAGAGCGACTGGGTGAAATGTGAGTTAAACGTTGAAGAGAAAAATTTGAAAACAGAAAATTGAAGCACAATATTTGCAGAATTAAAGTCGAAGAGTAACATAATATGTCATTGTTTTAATATTATTTAATGCTAAACAGAATCTAAAAGAGATGCCCACTGAAACACAGAAAATAAAAATTTAGGCATTTCCAAGAGGCCAGTTTTACATTTCCAAAACTCTTGCAGACAATTTGTCATAGACCTATGCCATTGGTGAAGTTTTTTTTAAAGGAAAGAACAAGATGATATGATTTGACTGCATTATGCAGAATGATCTCTTGTTTTCCATCTTTGCTCGATTTATAAGCAAAGGAATTACTGTCTTCTTGAAAAGCTTTAATGTAAAATGTTACCTTCATTTTCACCATGCAATAACTGATGCCAATAAACTTGATATAAATACAACTTCAGATAAAATACAGTAGTTTATGAAAAGTAACTGTTTAAAATTACGGTCACTTTACATGTCAAGAAGTGGCTTATAGTGAGGCAAAGTTAAGCTGATCCTCTTCTACACAGATTTTTAATTTGACTCTAAATTTTATCAGATGCATATATTCCATCATAATAGTGTTTACTTATTAAACAGCATTAAAAAGTAAAAATATCAGGGCTGCAAAAGACTCAGAGTCTGAAAGTATTTCCTCCTCTGTCCTGGTGACCTGAGTTTCATCTGTGAAATCACAGATGAAAGAGATAGCTAAGTCTATAAAATTATTTTCTGAACTCTAAATAAAAAGGTACCCACCTCAAACACACGTACAACCCTCCCCCTTTCTCTCTCTCTCTCTCTCTCTCTCTCTCTCTCTCTCACACACACACACACACACACACACACACACGTCTCACACTCACTGTCACAACACATACACACATGTTTCACAGACACACACACAAGCACAGAACCACACACTAATAATAGTATATTATATGAAATTTGAGGGAATGAGGTAGCTTAGTTTGTAAAGGAACTTGCTGCCAACCCTGATGATCCAGGTTCAAGTCTCAGAACTCATGTCATGGAGCTTTCAGAACAAGCTCACATGGTTTATCCTCTGAATTCTTTGCTGATGCTAAAATAACTATTTACCTGTACCTATTCACTCTCACATACAAAATAAATAGCTCTTTTAGATTAAAATAAAAAATAAAACTTACAAAATATACAATGAATGTATGCCATCAAAAGGAAATATTATTAATAAAAAAGAGAGGAATGGGTGTAATAGTGACTGTTCAGTAACCCAGGAAGCAGGATTCATCATGTAGTAAATGCCTTTCATCTGGTCATTCTTTCACTGAGCATCTGTGATGTCTAAGATTTTAAGATCATTGCAATGAAACTACCACACATTACAGAGGAGAGGTTCGCTACAAAATATTCTTCATGATACAGCATTCACAAGCAGATGTCACACAGCGTCTTTGCCTCAAATTGTCACCCACTACTTCTTGTAATGAAGAAATTATAACAAAGTTGTAAAACTCCATACTGCTTAAGACACAATTAGAGAAGTTTGCAGTTCTTCAATGGAGGAAACACGGTGTCCTGCAGTATGACAGAGCCCTTTTCTCCCCAAAATAAGTAATAACTCAGGAGTGGGATTAGAGTCCAGGATATTGACCTACTATAAAAGCTAGCCAGAGTACAGTCCTCTGAGTAATTTGTCCTCCAAACAGAAGAATGAATCTAACTAATATCAGGTTTAAGTTTACCATACTGAGGATGGATTTCATCATACAAAACCATGTTAAGCATGCAAAGACCTTCCATTAGAAACAATGTCACAGGGTCACAGGGGTTGGGGATTTAGCTCAGTGGTAGAGCGCTTGCCTAGGAAGCACAAGGCCCTGGGTTGGTCCCCAGCTCCAAAAAAAAAAAAGAACCAAAAAAAAAAAAAAAGAATAGCTACTGAAATTGCATGATGTTGGACTTCTTCCACTGGAAAATGTGAATAAATTCTACATATAACATATGAACTTTCATAGGCAACAGAGTAGAAATTTACATATTTTGTTACAAATTCTACATGATATTCAGTCATCAGAATAGACTTAACTTCCCATCCAACTAGTATTAATCATGGCAATGTAAGTTAGAGTATCACATTCTCCTTCTTTGCAGAAGTTGGAGAAGAGGAAGACAGTACCATCTTATAGTATTATTTTTTTCATGACCGTTTTTGAAAATCTGTGCAATTTGAGGATTTGAGTTGATAAAAGCACAGCTAAAACTACTTGGTACATGAGGATAGCAACACAAATTTGATATCAGGTAGTGATGTTTGAAACCAAGTCTGAAGATCTGAGTGCTATTTTCATGGCTCAAACGGTAGAAATACAGAGTGCATCTCATAAGTTGTTCACAGGACTCCATGCATAATCAATTAAAAATATATGTAAATTATAAAAACAAATTAAATTTTATAAAATAAATGACTAAATCATTGTTTATACTCCCATACTCAGGTAACTCGATAAATAAATTTTAGCATTCCAAAATTAGCTTATTCACAGAATTATTGACAAACCAAATGTGAACAGGTTCATAAATGAAGAAAACTCTTAAAGAAAACAAAACTCAAATGGCAATCAAACAAAATCAACTTATACTGGTTGGTTTAGTGTGAGTCCTCAGAAGATATTGAATGAAAGGTCACATGGTCTTGTCCTGTGTGGTTATCATCATTTGAAGGAATTTATTTAAAAAAATTAAGGTCAAAGAATTTCGATGCTGATAATATGCAGACTGGCATTGTTCAATTCTCTATAAGTAAATAGCAATTAAATTAGGGCACTACAGAATACCTGCAGTTGAATAAATAAGAAATAATAAGAATATTAGGTTTTAAAACACTTGCAAAATTATTTTAATTAAAGAATAATTTTTCTGCATAGAGGTATATCCCTGTTCATATATTGTGAGAAAACCATTGCTGTAACCAACAATTTGCTCATTTCTTTTATTTTATTCACTTATCTGTAATGTGTGTTTTTATTGTCTCTTTTCATAAGGAATATAACAGGGGGAATCTGAGTTCAAATCCATAGGACCTTTTAAAATGTTAAATAATGCAGTGCATACCTATATATCCAGCAGTTTCTTGATGAACAGGCAAAAATGGTGTTGGAACTTGGCTAACAACCTGTCTCCTGATCATCACTGAAGAGAATAAAGTGGACTGATAAAGGAGGACTACTAACAATTTTTTTGGCCTCCCTAGATAACTATGTAAGTGTATAGTATATCCTCACTTTGAATACATTCACTGCCACCACCCCAAATAAGTGAATAAGTTATACATGTAAAATGAAAGGACTGATTATATAATAATTATTAATCAGATTAATCGGCTGGATAGATGGCTGAATGGTTAAAAACACTGTCTTCTCTTCCACAAGTCCTGAGTTCAATTCCCAGCAACCACATGGTGTTTACCCAAAACCAGATATAATGAGATCTGGTGCCCTCTTCTGACTTACATGCAGTCAGAATAGAAGGAAGGAGGGTGAGTAGAAGAGGGAAAGGGGGAGATGGAGAGATGGGGAGAGAGGAGGAGAGAGCTGGAGAAAGAGAGAAAGGGAGAGAGGGAGAGGGCAAGGGAGAGGGGGAAAGAGGGAGAGAAGGAGAGATGAAGAGAGCAAGAGAGGGAGAGGGTGAGAGGGAAAGGGGGAGGATGAGGAGAGGAGGAGGAGGATGAGGAGGAGGAGGAGGAGAGAGAGACAGAGAGAGAGATAGAGATAGAGTTAGAGAGAGAGAGAGAGAGAGAGAGAGAGAGAGAGAGAGAGAGAGAGGGAGAGAATCAGAATAGACATTGTGCTAAACATGCACCATCTTGGTGCCCACCAGACGTTCAGTGAGTATGCCTAGTACACTGTGAATCCCTCACCTGTGCCGTGATGAGCCTTGCCAATTCTGGGCTGTTAATGCTCTAAGTTCTACAGTTTTAGTTAAAATCCTCATGACATGGACAATGAATTTATGGATTAATATGTGGAAAATATATGTAGAAAACTGTTCAGAAAATAATGTTAACAGAAATACATATACAACAGAGTATAAATGCATTTTTAGAATTTTATGCAAATTTATATTTTTAGAAGTAGAATTATACAGGCAAATGTTAGAAGAAAATGTAACAAAATACAAAATACACTTACTACATACGATTTTATAAAGCAAACACAATTTTAAGAAAAATGTCCACTGTTAATTATAGAAACATATTTTAATGTCTCAAAAGAACTTCTGATCATATTATAGTAAAATTTACTTTTGTTATGTTCTTTAAAAGAGAACATACAAAAATCCTGTTCCTCAACACCTAGTAAATAATAAATTGATCTTGGACTCCAGGTGGATATATGAGATGAGGACCCCCAAGTTTGCTCCAGTCACCAGAGAAGAGCTGACTATGAGACATGACTATGTCTGTGGGCTTAGATTTATTGCATTTTGGTCAAAAACAAGTTTTGAAATAAAATGACAATTATTCTCTGAATTTTTTTCATTAAAATTAGATTAGAAAATAGAATGCTTCCATTTAACTGTAGAAAATGTAATTTTGGCTTCCTGTCATAGACCAGGATGTTCATGAGTGCAGACAATGCCTATGTGAATTGTATTTCCGTGCAAGCTGCTCCTCCAAAAATACAGCTTTGTGGAACATACAATATGTTCCTCATAGGCCTTGCTCAGTGAAATGATACACTTGAAATTTGTGGCACCATGATAATCACGGCTCCTATCCCATTTATCCCAGATGTTCTCATCCATCAGGAAGTACACATGCCATTTCAAAAGAATCTTTTGTATGCATTAAATATGTAACCTTTCCAATCAGATGCCTGGGCACACATTATGCATAAGTTCTGTGATTACATGTGTATGGGAGAAAGGACATTTTCTATCTCAATACTCAGTTTCACTGCAATAAAATCTAACTTATCTAACTGCAAGTGTTTAGTATAAGCCTTCTTTAATTTGTCCCCATTTTGGTTTGGTTTATACCAACAATTCATTAAGAAACAAGATTAAAAATACTTAAGAGTGGCTAGGAGAAAATTTTCTTATCAGGAAAAAACTGATCATTTTCTCTCAATACATGATAATAATTAGCTACAT